>NW_027136967.1:300000-458999 GCF_040869045.1 Eurosta solidaginis
AGGTGCTAAAGGGAGTTAACGCTAAGACTCCGGCTTTCTCGGAGGTGCCAAACGGAGGTGGCTGGAGGAAGTGGTTCCAAACCTCCAAAGGCAAGGCACGAACGCACGGGTTAAGGTGTTGGAGAAAGCGCTAATGCCCACGGTACCAAAAGTTAAGGTATGGGTACCATGCGTGCTGAAGTCGGGGGATACACTGCGACTTCTGCAGAATAAGAATCCGAACATACCGACATAGGATTGGAAGGTACTTACTGTATCTCGGCATATGGAGGAAGGTCAGACCTACATCTTCCAAATAAACAAGCATGCGTACGATATATTTTACACGCAGCTTGGAAAAATGTCCTTTGGTACAGGGAAAGTTTACATGCGACTCAGGAAAAGAAGTCCAGCCCACACGCTGGAAGTGGGCGAAGTCGAAAAGGACCTCAAAAGCCTAAGAGAAAAAGGACAGGTGGAGGTGGTAATAACCATAGCGCCGGAATATAAGGAATATGCTCCAGGAGTCTTCTTAGACATTGCCGGGGTTTCTAAATGGGCGATTATGGCTGGTATTAATTACATTAAAGTACATCCATCCTTAACCAGATGGATCGGCTGCATGTTAAATTGCAGGAAGACTACATCACAATGGGGATTGTACGAGGCCACGAAATCAGTGGGCAGGGCACGCCGCAAAGAGGGGCGATATCATCTCTGCTGAGGACGCTGGACATCAACCAACTGCTCAGGCGATTCGATGAGGGACCCGTAAAACTTACGCAGATTACGTTTCAGTTGTCGTAACTGGACAGTGCCTTCCAACGATTAGCTCTTTGGATCGGGCGCTCGGGATATTCATACCTTGCCTACTAATATCGGGTTGAAAGCCAACGTGGATAAGACGGATATGGTCTTGTTTACAAAGAGCTACAAGGTCCCAAATTGGACCAGGCCTAAGTTATAAGGGGTACCCCTACAGAAAAAACCTTGCACAAAATATCTAGGAATCATCCTAGGCAGTAAGCTGTCATGGAAGCTCAACGTGAAGGAGAGGGCGAAGGAGGCCTCAGTGGCACTTATGCATGTAAAAGAATGCTGGGGTGAACGTGGGGCTTATCTCCCTCTCTTTCTCATTGCGATTGTAAGCCCTATTCTATACTATGGAGTTCCTGTTTGGTGGAAAGCCACACAAAAAACAACCTACTTCAAAAATTCAGAAGGGGTATGCAGACTATCAATGTTTAGCATTAAGGGAGCCCTGAAACCAACCCCGACGGCTGCACTGTATGCCATTCTGCACATTCCACCTGTAGACCTGGTAGCAATGAACATAGCATTAACAACTTTAACCAGGCTCGGTGCCTCAGGGCAGCTTGAACGCCGACCATGCGGCCATAGTAGTATAGCGTCATCAATCACAAGACAAACAGACTACGTGATTCCCTATCTGCGCTTCGAGGGAGATCTTAAGGCCACAATAGAGGCGGACGGTTGGCGCTAGGGTGCGCAAATAGCGGACAAGGCGATAAATGTGTACACAGATGGTTCCAAAGTAGCGGAGGGAGTAGGGTCTGCGGTAAACTGTGCTGATCTGGAAATAAGCAGATCCTACAGGCTGCCGGATTACTGTAGCATTCACGAAGCGGAAATTTTCGCCGTAACCAAAGCAGTAGAAACACTGGAAGAGAATAGCTTACGCTGCAACTGTGCTAACTTTTATATTAAAAGTCAAGCAGGAATTAAGGCAATAATCTCGCATAGCACAGCATCTAAATGCGTGTTAGAGCGTAAGCAGTCTCTGGTGAGAATCGGGACAGGGAGAAGCATACATTTATATTGGGTCCCAGGCATATAGGAATAGATGGGAATGAAATAGCAGATGAACTAGCTAAAAAGGGCGCATCCCTTGGAACTTGCTCCGTAGACGTCCCAATTAGACTGGGCGAGATAAAGGCGAGAGGTGCAAATGATCCACCAAGCGGGAAAGGCGTGGGTTCAAGCGCGGCTGTAAAGTGTCGAAGATTATGTGTAGGTCTTACAACCTTAGACTAACAAAGTTGCTTCTTTTCTGAGTGGACACTGCCTTTTGGCGTCACATTCCTTTAAATTAGGCTTGGTCAGTATGCAGATGTTGGAAGTGCGGATTGGAGGAGGAAAAGATCAAGCACGTTTTGTGCTCGTGCCCTACGCTTGCCAGGCTAAGACTCCAGCTTTTAGGAGTGATACAGATGTCAGATATGGAAGCAGCAAGTGACTTAAGTCCTAGGAGGTTTCTAGTATTTGCCAAGAGGACGGAGTTATTTCATAACATAGGTCCTGCTTTTTAATAGGATTTTCAGTTTGGTCGTTAAAACAAACTTCTGGTAACACTACGGACTCATTCAGTCTATGTGAGGTCCTCATGGACTGGCCAGTTCAATCTAATCTAAGCACAACTCGTTTTGTAACGAGTTATTTAATCACTTTCACTTTCAAGAAGAGCGGTCGTGGAACAGCCTAAAATAATATTCGATGGGTGCATAAGACTGAATCATGTACCGCACTCTTGGAGAACTGCGCGTGTAGCTTTCCTACCAAAGGCTGGGAAGAGCGGTTACGTGTATCCCAAAGACTATAGACCCATTAGCTTAACACCATTTCTGCTCAAAACTTTTGAGAGGTTGATACATAAAGTCCAACGTGGATGAAAAGCTGCTGTCCACAACACAACATGCGTACACCAAAGGCAAGTCGGTAGACACCGCATTGCATAGGGTGGTAATAAGCATAGCGCTGGCATATAAGGAATATGCTCCAGGAGTCTTCTTAGACATTGCCGGGGTTTCTAAATGGGCGATTATGGCTGGTATTAATTACATTAAAGTACATCCATCCTTAACCAGATGGATCGGCTGCATGTTAAATTGCAGGAAGATTACATCACACTGGGAATTGTACGAGGCCACGAAATTAGTGGGCAGGGCACGCCGCAAAGAGGGTGAGGTGAGGGTGAGGCTGAGGACGCTGGACATCAACCAACTGCTCAGGCCATTCGATTGAGGGACCCGTAAGACTTACGACTTACGCAGATGACGTTGCAATTGTCGTAAGTGGAAAGTGCCTTCCAACGATTAGCTATTTGGATCGGGCGCTCGGGATATTCATACCTTGCCATCTAATATCGGGTTGAAAGCCAACGTGGATAAGTCGGATATGGTCTTGTTTACAAAGAGGTACAAGGTCCGAAATTGGACCAGGCCGAAGTTAGAAGGGGTGCTCCTACAGAAAAAACTTTGCACAAAATATCTAGGAATCTTCAATAATTGCCGCTAGATGGATCTCCTCATTCTGCTTTGGTCGCCTAACCTAAGGTTACAAACATACAAACAAGTGAAGCTAATATAAGCGTGTTAAAAAATGATAAGTCCAGCTTTTAGTGCCGTTTTATTTTTTTACTGTGATTTTACGAATATGTTTATATGTTTCGTTTTTATTCACTGCTATAATAAATACACTTTTATCATCAGCCTTTCATTTAAGAGCATTGTAGTTGAATAAGTCTACCATAAGTTGTAATTTTTTTTTTTTTTTTTTGTTATTTAGCCAAGACTCTACTTTTCTCACACCTATACCCAACGTACTTAATTGACAACCAAACAATTTTAAATTTATATAAGACTTATTTCATATCTTTCTTGCGGCGTCAGTCCTTAATTCTTTAAGGAATATTAGATGTGTGAGGTATTCCTTATTAGACTACTTATTTTCTGAGGCTAAATAATCAAGCATACGGTTTATATGAAAGGTAACATTATGTATAAGGCTTAAAGCCCATATAATATACTCTTTTCATAAGAAGTTATTCGAAGTTGTTATGTAGAATATAACAACGCATTTTAAAGCGCATGGGCCAAACAAAAAAGGGCTTAAATAAAACTTATAATGAGGCAAAATACTATGTACCATAGTACAAGGCCGCAAATATAATTTCATTTTTTCACTTTCATTTATATCTGCTTTTAGTTTTTAATTGTTACAGTTTTATTTTTATTGCCATCACTGTTTAGACTTCAAAACTATCATATTATTCAAAAGTATCACAGCTCATGCCAAAAACACATGTTTTTGAACTGAGTTATCGACACGGCTTGGAAATGCAAGTGTCTAATACCATTTCCTGAAAAAATCATCTTCCCTTTCGTATGATTTAAATAATCGGGGATTGCCCATATTGCTTTTATAAATGTATGAAAACATTTATTTGTAGCAATTTTTTAATTTTATAATTTATTTAATAATTTGGGAAAAATTTAAACAACGTGACATCAGGACGGACAAGGCGACGGCTGTTTCGATTATACCTTGTAAATCTCTTCAAAGCCTTTTCTCCCGGGAGTGGGAGTCGAACTCGCACTCCTACGATAGTTGAAATGGTTATAAACGCATTCAGCTACGTCATGCCTTAGTTGTTGTAAAGTTTTTCCCAATTGCCTTCTTTTTGCATAGTTTAATCTTTTACACATTGCATACTTCGTATGCAACTATGTGCCAAAGCTATGCTTGGTACGGCGGTTTTCAAAGAAACTTTGGTTTTGTTGCTGTTTTTGTTCTATTTATAAAACTACAACGAATTAACCAATTTTGTCTGTTTGTATGATTTAAATAATCGGGGATTCCCCATATTGCTTTTATAAATGTATGAAAACATTTATTTGAAGCAACTTTTTAATTTTATAATTTATTTAATAATTTGGGAAAAATTTAAACAACGTGACATCAGGACGGACAAGGCGACCGCTGTTTCGATTATACCTTGTAAATCTCTTCAAAGCCTTTTCTCCCGGGAGTGGGAGTCGAAGTCGCACTTCTACGATAGTTGAAATGGTTATAAACGCATTCAGCTACGTCATGCCTTAGTTGTTGTAAAGTTTTTCTCAATTGCCTTCTTTTTGCATAGTTTAATCTTTTACACATTGCATACTTCGTATGCAACTATGTGCCAAAGCTATGCTTGGTACGGCGGTTTTCAAAGAAACTTTGGTTTTGTTGCTGTTTTTGTTCTATTTATAGAACTACAACGAATTAACCAATTTTGTCTGTTTGTATGATTTAAATAATCGGGGATTGCCCATATTGCTTTTATAAATGTATGAAAACATTTATTTGAAGCAATTTTTTAATTTTATAATTTATTTAATAATTTGGGAAAAATTTAAACAACGTGACATCAGGACGGACAAGGCGACAGCTGTTTCGATTATACCTTGTAAATCTCTTCAAAGCCTTTTCTCCCGGGAGTGGGAGTCGAACTCGCACTCCTACGATAGTTGAAATGGTTATAAACGCATTCAGCTACGTCATGCCTTAGTTGTTGTAGTTCTTTCCTTTCCTCTGGAGATCTGAAACAAGTAATATGGTTTAAAAAGTTGTCGCGGTCATATCAATTATTTTGGTGTTAAAAGTGAAGAAAAGGTGAAGCATTCTAAAGTTAATTAAATAATTTAAATAGCGCGAGTGAACTAATAATATCTGATCAAAACACCAAAAGCAGCCGTCAACTTCGGGCCGGAGCCCTTGATATTAATTTTGCATATATTTACATGATTTGTTTCGAAAATTCCTCGCAGAAAAATTGTATCATATGCATGTGGGTTGCTTGTGCGAACCACAAGCAACCATCTCCCCTCCCGCAAAAGTTGCTGAGATCTGCCTAGAGCCACTCTTGACCTATCTCCAAGTCCAGCTTGATAGAGTTCCCCCCTCCCCCCCCCCCCCCCCCCCCCCCCCCCCCGTATACCGAAAAAAAAAGTCATTAAATGCAACAAAACTATGGAGCAAAAGGTTGCTAATATGAATGTATATGGAAGAAAGATGTGCGAAATTGAAATTATAACTATTTCCAAATAAAAACATCAATCAATGGATGATTATTCAATTAACTTAAAATAATACATAGATTTAGTCCCATTTAATTTTATACCCACCTTGGAAAACAAAGACAATTTAATTTAAAATATCCCTTAGATTTTCATAATCATTTTTCATATAATGATTATTAACGTGAATATGTAACTAGCGATCATCAACATATGCCTATGTTGTTGTTTGCGTACAGCAGCCTTCAAACATGCGACAAATATAAATTGTAAGGAATAAGAATGATTGAACATATTTGAGAGTGTTGTATGACGTGGTTTGAACCCAAATTTTAGCTTAAATAATTTTTTGTTGCGATCTCTCTTAAAAATTTTGTATGAATACGTATGGTTACCGTCATTCGCAAATTTCTGACAGTTGGATAATTTATATTTGGTTAAACGAATATCTGAAAGCTTGTGATATTCTTAATGCAGCAACTGCAAACGTGAAGGCCTTCGATGCTACGTACCAATGCAATATATATATCCAAATATATAATATATATATCCGATTTGTTTTTTTTTTGATACCCTAATTATTACAGCATACTACATACATATGCATATTTAGTTATAAGATTTAATAAATACCTTTCATGGAACATATATATTTTGTTGTTGTTGTACGAACATATTGTATGTACATAAGCATGTGCGGATATACGAATGCAATTTCAACTTTTTTTTTTTTTTTTTCTTTTTTTTTAATGGACGTTGTGGCAGCGCGCAAGCATAAAGTGATTTGGTGATTCCACCTCATCATCCTCCATACAGCTGCAGCAGGATGGAGTTTCCAGTATATTGAGACGTACCGCATGGATACCCATGGGACAGTGCCCTGTCAAAACCCCAATGACCATTGATAGGTGAGCCTTATTGAACCCAATTATTTCAGCAGACCTCCTGCCATCCACTTTCGGCCAGAAAGATGTTCCTATCCCGCAAGACGTGGTGTCCGCCAAACGTTTGCTGAGCTGACTCGAGGCCCAGATATGGAGGAGCAATCCACATGTGGCCAGCGTAATCCCGAAATCCCTACAGCCGGGATATCACTATGGCCCGGGACCCAGATAATCTCAATTGTAAAATAATTCGATGCAATCGCAAGCGAGGTCAGGCACTCCCAGACCACCCTCGATCGCACTGTAGTTGAGCTCAAGGCCTTGATAGCCGCTTGGCTATCAGAGTAGATGCTAAATTCCTTAACCATAGTAGCACTGTATAGCATTCCATTCACCGCATCCTTAATCGCAGCAACTTCCGCTTGGAATACACTGCAGTACTCAGCCAACTTAAACTTGCGGCTTACATTTAGCTCTTGACGAAAGACCCCCCCCCCACCATTTTCGTTCGACCCATCCGTGAACAAATTAACCGGTCCCATGCCCCAGATAATTCCTCTTCCCCACTCCTCTCTCGGTGGAATGACTGAATGACTGGGGTGAAGGTTGTATAGGGGGCAGTTATCGGCATACAATAGTCCGTTCTGTCCGGGATAAAGTCTAAACTGGTAAGAAGGCTAGAGTGTCCGCAGTCAGAAAGCCCATATCCCTTATCATGAAGCCTGACCAACGACCTTTCCGCGGCCGCCTTTCCCGCAATATCTACAGGGTATATGTTCAACATGACGTTCAGTGCTAAGGTAGGTGTTGTTCTGAGAGCGCCACTGATACCGATCAGCGCCGTCCGTTGTACGGACATTAACATTTTGGAGGTGCTCGCCGTATCCAGCGCTTTCCACCAGACCAGCACCCCATATAGCAGAATCGGTTTGACCACCATCTCATTAAACCAGTGTACTACTCCTAGCGAGAGTCCCTATCTTTTTCCGATAGCGCCTCTGCAGCAGTACAAGGCAACGGCGGACTTCCTGGCCCGATCTTCCACATTGGGTCTCCAGGACAGTTTCTTGTCCAAAACAATCCCCAAATATTTAATACTATCAGAAAATACCAACGGTACCCCTCCAATCGAGGGAGTTCTGACATCGGGCATCTTATATCTCCTTGTAAAAAGAACCAGTTCCGTTTTTCCCGAGTTGACCGCCAATCCACATGATTCAGCCCACATAGCCACAGTATCCAGGTAGCCCTGCAGAACATCGCGCAGGGTGCCCAGAAATTTGCCTCTGACTAGGATAGCGAGGTCATCTGCATAGGCAACCGCCCGACAACCATTGTCTTCCAGCTCCACAAGAAGCTTGTTGACTACCACAACCCAGAGCAGAGAAGATAGGACACCCCCCCGTGGCATGCCCCTGTACACCTTCCTCTTAATTATGGCCCCTCCCCACTCCGCTGCGACAATTCTGCCGAGGCGGCTCTGGTTGAATTTGAATTTATTAGCAAACTTCTACAGTGAACTTAAGCATTACAGATAACGAAGAAAAGGAATTGGTAAATAAATTTATTTCGCAAGATTGCTGTAATAATAAATGCCAAAAAATTATACCACGAAAGATGATAGAAACTGCAAGAAATAACTATATAGATTTATCAAAATATGAACTGGATTTGGTTATACTGAGCCATATCGAATCAGCAATGATGTGCACGGACAAACTTAGAGATGCTTGCACAGAAATGACGAAATGGAGGAAACGTGGAAGGGAAAAAGCAACGATGTTGAAAGGCATAAATTGATGTTCACTTTTTATCACTTACCTGTTTGCCGTTCATTTTTTCTTTTTGTGCATGCGTGTGGAAGAAAGCGTTTTGAAAATTTACTTCGACATTTTCATACACATGGTGCCATAACACGGGTACATGGGTTAGCAAATAAACCATCTACACATGCGAGAGCGTTTCAACCATCTGACATCCAAAAAGCTGTTAAATTTATTGAGTACTAGCTTTAGCAGGCGCACGTTGTAACGCCCGAGATCGAATGGATGTTGCGTTATTTTTTCTGTTTTGTTTGTTGATAATTTAATTTATTGTTCTGTAAATTGAATTGAATTTTGTACGCATATTTGGTGAAATTTTCTGTTAAAACATTTTATTCTTGTATCTTATTTTATATTATTGTATTGCTTTTACCGCTTATGATTGTTGCTTTGATTACATTCCGAAGAAGCATGACTGGTGAGCCAATTTTCAAAGTTGATATATGCGCAGGCATTCCTTTTGGTTCTAAGGAGTATAGAAATTCATTTGGATAATTCACAATTTTATCTTCATCTGTAACTGTGTCGATCGTTCTATATTTCGTCACTTCACCAGGAAATTGATTTTGAAAGCGATCACTGATTTTGTTAACATGATCATTTTTGGGAGCTAAGATAGTTCTTTCACATAGCCAAAAAACAAAAACATTTAAATTTAAAATTCTTAATTCTGAAATATGAAAAACTTTCGTCTTGATCGAAGGAACATCGAGCCAAAATTTGGTGATGATCGAAGTATAGCAAACACGTTTTCATAGGGAACACATACACAGAATTTGATTTTTATAGAAGATGTAGATAGACTGAAGCTAAACAATTTTTTTAACAGCGCCAGATTACTAAACGTCCAAAAGGCATAACAGCTAAACTCAACAATGCAGTCAAATTTTAGCTGTTAAAATAACTTAAGTTTGTACGGCAGCCATAGTTTTTCCCCAATCCACATTTTACTGCAGGTTTTAGGACTTCACGTCATATAGCTCCTTACCAATTTTAATTATCCTACCATTACGACATCCAGATATATGAAGTATAATATATATCGTTTCCAAATAACTCCTTACTGAATTTCAATGTTCTGGCATCTATACCTTCAAAGTTATGCATTACTAAATATTCCATTTGTATGGGAGGTGCCACGCCCCCTTTCTCCAAATTCCGCATTTTCTTGGTGGTGTTAGGGATTGACCACATATAACTCCTCATTGAATTTCAATGTTCTGGCATGTATACCTTCAAAGGTATGCAGTACCAAAGATTCCATTTGTATGGGAGGTGCCACGCCCCTTTTATATATCGGAATTATTTTTAGCCTAAAACCTTCCCGTTGATCGAAGGAACCCATAACCAAAATTTAGTGATGATTGATGTGTGGGAAATACGTTTCCATAGCGAAAACACACACACACACACAGAATTAGATTTATATATATATATGGATAAACCGATTTGGGATTTCAAAATCAACTAACTATTGTCAGAAATTATTTTAGTACAAAGTTAATAACGTTATGATTTATTCAATCAGGATTTCAATTACAGTTTTTATTATTAAGAACATTACAAAAGACAACCGTGTTGCTCTGCGACTCCTCGTTTCTCGCTCTCTATTTTATGACTGTCAAAATGAAGAAGTACGTGACGACATGGTCGGCATTACGGCATTGCCACCTTAATAAAATTTTGTGACAGCTCGGCCTCTCCTGATAATGGCATCGCCCCGATATCAGCAACTTCATTATCTTCTTCGTTGGATGAATTATCGTTGATAGATGTATCAAGTTCGGGTGGCATAGAACATCACGGTTTCATTTTGTCTGCCGAATAAACGGATGCACACTTTTTCTGGCTGATTTTTATACCGTCGATATCGGTAAGTAGGTAACGATCTTTACCAAGTATTTTAACCACCACAAATGGACCACGATACTTTGGTTCTAATTTACGGGATTCACCTGTTGCGGAAGGTTCATTTTGAATTACAACTAAATCATGTTCCTTATAACCAGTGGGCGTTTTATGTTTTTTTATCATAACGCTCTTTCCACAAATTACGTTGTTCTTGAATTGAAGACCAGGCGATGTCACGTTTATCTTGTATAGTTGTTTGTTCATTCTCTTCGTTGACAACTGCAGCCAGTAGTTGATTTCGTATGATATCGTTTGATTTAAAATCGAATATAAGTTCATTCGGAGTATACCCAGTTGTAGAATTTGTTTGGGAATTTACTGACCATTGTAATTTACGCAAATGGTCGTCCCATTTTTTTGGATTTGAAGACGTAGTACGGAGATATGTTAAAATTAGCTGGTGGGCACGTTCAACCTGTCCATTAGCGCGTGGAGTTCGGACAGCAGTTTTAATATGTACTAAATTGTTGTCAGTGCAATACTTCACGAACTGTTTTGGAGTAAATGCTGAGCCACGGTCGGTGACTATTCGAGCAGGTAACCCGAAATAGTTAGATACCTCGTTCATCGCCTGTATAACCGGTAAATTTTTAGTACTACGTACCGGTTTCACCACTATGTATTTTGTAAAAGCGTCACTAATAGCAATAATATGTGTATTGCCTCGTTTACTTTTAATAAATGGCCCCAAATGTAAAAGCCGAAATGGAATTGGCTCCATGGGTTCGGTGTATAACACACCTTCTGGTTTTCCACCTTTCGATTTGGAGTAGCAGCATTCCACACAAGATGCCACGTAGTCTTTTACATACTTTCTCATTTTTGGAAACCAAAAATGTTGAAGAATTCGTCTTATGGTTTTCTCGATACCAAAATGACCAAAATCGTCGTGACAATAACGAGCTACACGCCATCGTACTGCCTTAGGAACAATAAACAATAAATTACCATCTATGCGACGATATAGGCGATTTCACTGAAGAGAGTAATCTTTTCGAATCTGTTTTGATTGAGGTGATTCGTTGTCGTCTTTCAACACTGCTATTACATCTCGTATGGATTGGTCTTTTAGTTGTATTGTCAACATCCAATCATCATCAATACGAAGAATTTTGTTCGATGGTGCAGGAGCACGACTCATTGCGTCGACGTGAGCCATTCTGGTCCCAGATCTATGAATTATTTCAGCGTCGTATTCCATTAGACCGACTAACCATCTCGAAATACGGTATGGGTGGAGTTTTAGCTTTCAGAGACGAAATCACAGAACAATCAGTGAAAATTTTAAACGACTTACCTAGTAAGTATATACGGAACCGCTGTAATGCTTCAACAACTGCCAATACTTCGAGTTCATAGCTATGATAACTCGATTCTGCAGGTGTACAGTGACGACTAAAATATATAACCGCTTGCCACTTGTCACCTTCACCTTTCGCTTGCAACAAAACTGCTGCGATACCTAAACTGCTTGCATCAGTGTGTACTTGATGTTGCGCATTAAAATCGTACAAAACTAGCACTGGTGAGTTACAGAGTCTGTCAATTAAAGTGGCAAATGCACGAGTATATGCACCATCTACCGCTCGACCGATTGTCGTTCATGCGCACGTATTAACAAGAACTTTTCTTTTTTATTTTCGCGTAGGCGCAAGCACATCTCACTTATGAAAATTGTCAGAAATTATTTTAATACAAAGTTAATAACGTTATGATTTATTCAGTCAGGATTTCAATTACAGTTTTTATTATTAAGAACATTAAAAAAGACAACCGTGTTACTCTGCGACTCCTCGTTTCTCGCTCTCTGTTTTATGACTGTCAAAATGAAGAAGTACGTGTCAACATGGTCGGCATTACGACATTGCCACTTTCTTTGCACTGGCCTGAGTTGACTCTTCAACGCGCTTCACCGCATTTGATGGTTTCACCGTATTATATTTGCAATAATTAATTATCGCCCGTAAAAATTCATTACACGTATTGTAGTTATTAACCGATAAACTTCTCTTTAAATCAACGTCATTCATTCAGTTTAAAATGTATTTTATTATAGATGCATCGTCAATATTACCGCGGCGACCCGTCGCTAAAACTCTATAGTAAAAAGATTCGGCACTTTCACTATAATTTCGCTTCATACTTATTAGTTCCATATGAACATCAGCAACATTTACAAAACATGGAAATTCATTCAACAATTCATTAGCAAAATGTGACCAATTTCTGCCCTGGCATCTATCCACATTTTTGCTACACCCTCAAATTTTTTTTGCACTGCATACAACAATATTTTATCGTTCCAATTATACACATTTCGTAGTTGTTCAACACGCTTTACAAATTGTTCAGAAGTTACTCGGGTCGTATGTAGGCAAAATTCCAATAATATCGCGAACATCACCAAAAAGCACTAATTTATTTGTATTCGTTTCATTGTTTACATTTCTATACACTTCGTGTGGCAACATTCGTTCTTCTAATGTTGTCATTCCATTATTTCTTATTTCGTTGTTTCTCGCGTTAGTTAGTTGTATTGGAAAATCACTCGGTGCTTGATTTCCCCAACAAAAATGTTGACCGTTGCCATTTAAAATTTCGTTTCGACCGAACATGTTAGGCATTCCAACATATTGCTGCCTGTTCGCATTGTAGCTATACTGAAGCTCGTTTCTTACCACGTCGTTTCGCTTTCGTTCCGCGATGACTGCGCTCTCAGCAGAGAACCTCGGCTGCGACTTTATCATTTGCGTACCCCAATGAACATGTCTGTGACTTTCGCTAGCAAATGAAAATTGAATCGTAGGCTGGCTTTGAACACCAGGCATAGCGTTGTTTGTGTATGTATGTGCCACGGTTGGTACACTATATACGTTTGTACTTACATTTACTCGAGCATTAGCGTCGGCAAATGACATATATATTTTCGCTTGCCCGTGAACGTTGGGCAAACCGGCGCCGCGCCAGCATAATACGTCGGCAGCGAGATGCCATCGTTGGTTCCCTAACTACTTTTATATATATCCGTTTGCAAAGGCGCCATAAACGTTGCACCATTTGCCGTTGTGGTAACACACGTATTCGCACTTAAAGGCAACGTCACTGTAACTGGAGACGAGCTACTCAGTGGCCTACCTTCATCATGCGTATGCTGAAAGGAATTTTCTAACTCCTTGCTTTCATTATATACCGCACTATTATTCATAGCACTCGTAAAACGCTCTTCATTAAAATGTTCACACAGCTTTTCTACCGGCGGCAGATAAACCTAATTCTCGCAATTTCTGACGCAATTGCTCCACTTTTAATTCGCTGAATTTCGGCATATCGTATGTATTAAAATAATTTTTACACGACGTTACGAATATATTTTTGTATGCACGAGTGTATGCACCATCTACCGCTCGACCGATTGTCGTTCATGCGCACGTATTAACAAGAACTTTTCTTTTTTATTTTCGCGTAGGCGCAAGCACATCTCACTTATGAAAATTATCAGAAATTATTTTAATACAAAGTTAATAACGTTATGATTTATTCAGTCAGGATTTCAGTTACAGTTTTTATTATTAAGAACATTAAAAAAGACAACCGTGGGATTCTGCGACTCCTCGTTTCTCGCTCTCTGTTTTATGACTGTCAAAATGAAGAAGTACGTGTCAACATGGTCGGCATTACGGCATTGCCACTTTAATAAAATTTTGTGACACCACCACCTCTCCTTCCTGTATCTTTTCTAAAAATTTCATGGCAATCTGTCGAGCCGTTCTCGAGTTATGGAGTGACAATCAAAATGTACACTTCTTTTTATATATATAGAAGAATACAGCCGATCAATTGGCTCTTCCACTGCCAGAACGTTTACCCAAATTCAAAGATTATCGCGTCATGAAGCTGCCATCTAATGAGACAAAGGCTTCAGTATATCGTAAATACCTTTCTTCACTCGGTAATGATGAACTTAAAATGAGTATTCGTTCCTTCCGACGCATATAGGCCAAATACATACCATATGTGACAGTTATGAAGCAGATGATCTCTGTGATTACTGTCGTAGTAAGTACGCCATTGTGTGAATGGTGTGACAATACTGATGATACTGTAAAGGTCTTATCATTCGATTTTGCGCAAACGGTCCATTATCCAGTGTCTCCTCAACAACCAGGTGCAGCCTACTTCAAAGCAACGAAAAAGTGCGCAGTCTTTGGAATTACAGACGAAAAAGTAAAAATACAGGTTAGGATTTCATCGTACAAATTCAAGTCACTTGTTTTGAAAGTATATTGATTATTTTTTTCCACAGTATAATTACGTGATAGATGAGGAACATGATATTGGCAAAGGTCTAAACACCGTTGTGAGCATCTTATATTATCATTTGGAAACTTTTTGCAAAAATGTCCAAACAACTGCGATAATTGTGTTGGACAAAATAAGAATAATGTTATGATATCATATCTGCAATGGCGGCTGGTTCAAGGACACAACACTACCATTTTATTAAATTTCCTCTTGACGGGGCATACTAAGTTTGCCCCAGATTGGTTTTTCAGTATTTTCAAGGCCAGGTATGCTATTATTGATACATATGAAGAGTTGCTGCAGTGCGTCGTACAATCGTCACCAGGTGGTCATAATACAGCTGTTTCTTCGAAAAAAGTCGTTTGGTATGAATGGGATAGTATTTTAACCCATTCTACAAGCCACTTAAAGGTATTACACAATCCACCATTTTATAATGGGCAAAAATTTTTTGAAAACCAAAAAATTTGTTGACAGTAAAGATGTTGGATCATATCAACTGTCATTAATCCCAATTGATGACACCATGCCCGAAATTATTCAAACAGTCGGTTTATCTCGGCAGCGTCAGTGGTACATTTATCAGAATCTCAGAAGCTTGGTTTCAGATCTCACGAATGGGGATATTTTGACTCCATTGCCATCGAAAAAATGCTATAAAAAAAATCTGAGGATGCTTCACCAGCCTCCAAGTGGCATCGAAGGAACCAAAGGCTTCATCGTCAAAACCTAAACCGAAGAAGTCTGTAGCTTCATCTTCAAATCAAGATCCAAAAAAGAAAGAACTGAAGAAACCTGCGACCTCACCTGGAATAAAAAAATCAAGAAAACGTAAGGCCTCATCTCCAGAAAGAGATTCGAAAAAACTAGCAACTTAAAAGGTTTCAACAAGGAGAGCGACGAAGAAAACTGCTTGATACTGCTAAATAAATATATTTTGTGCAAAACAGCTTTTTTTGGTAAAATCGTTTTTGCAGTGTTCAATCTTGTTTTTAAATTTTTCAATTTCATTTATTATCTTGATTCTGGATTTTCAATAAAATTCTCTTTTTCTTTCATTTGTGCTCTTCTTTCTCTACATTTTTAGCACACTTCTAAGCAAGTTAGGACTTTCCAATTTCCACCACGTGAAAGAGCGTCTCAAAAACTATCGAACCCAGAAAAAAAGTGGAAACATTTTTTTTGAGTCATAAGCGACATTTTCATAGGCCGGGTCACATATATTGAATATCACTCGTAAACTGTGCAATGTATTCAAGATGTCGTATTTGTCGAGGGGATCTATCCGTTTTAGAATTTAGAACATTTGTTAAAGGTTCGTGATCAGTATATACAGTAAATATTCTTCTTTCAAGGAAATGTTTAAAATGTTTAATTGAACTATAGATTGGTTGGCACAAATCCCCAACTGAACCCTCAAAGAGGGTTGTTGTTGTTGTAGCAATGCTCGCCCCACCTAATAGCCGCGACCGATCACAAATTGTCATCAATATCCTCTAACGGGAGTCCAAGGAAACTTGCCGTTTCAACAGGGGTGGACCATAAGGAAAGGGGTGTTAGAGGCGTTGGTTCCACATTACAATTAAAGAGATGGTTTGTGTCATGTGGAGACACATTGCAAGCGGGGCATACATTTTGTATGTCGGGGTTGATTCTGGATAGGTAAGAGTTTAACCTGTTACAGTATCCAGAACGAAGTTGAGCAAGAGTAACACGCGTTTCCCTGGGGAGTATGCGTTCTTCTTCCGCGAGTTCTGGATAATTTTCTTTAAGTACTGGATTCACCGGGCAATTCCCGGCATAAAGGTCCGACGCCTGTTTATGGAGTTCACCAAGGACTTGCTTGTTTTTTTTCACAAGAGAGTACCGACTGGTAATGGACACTACAGTATTGAGCCTGTGCGATGTCAGGAAGGTGTCCAGCTAAGATCAGGGAATCAGGGATGTGTGCCTGACTCATAAATGGCCTGGTTTTTCGGAAATGATCCTTCGTAATGGTTTCTGAGGTATTTTTCTCCTTTTCTATTACTTTTTCTCTGTCTTTTCTTTCTTTCCCTGTCGGAGGCTGAATCAAGGCGTTATGCGTTTCCGTGCCGAGGATCAGCCAGGCTGGAGGCCCCTAAATAGCCTAGTCGCGGACGGAGCCCTCCTGGTACCAGGTCGCACCAGGTTTTATGACGACCTTACCCGGGTATTGCGGATCTCTGCCCGGGTGGACGTTCCTTTCTCCGCTACTGGTGGGAACATGTATCCAAACCAAAAAAAAAAAAAAAAAAAATTTTTGTAGTTATATCGGCCTACTGATATGTAACCGGCCTGTGATATGTATAGACGGACGGCATGCCTCCAGTGTTTTAGATGTGCGCACGATCCGAGGACCTAACTTCGATTCGGACCATTATCTCGTTGCGGCCAAAATACGCACCCGCCTGAACGCGGCTAAAAACAAGGAACAAAAAACACAAGGAAAGCTAGACGTCGAAAAGCTTCAATCAGATCAGACTGCCACTGATTTCGCAACTCGACTCTC
This sequence comes from Eurosta solidaginis, assembly GCF_040869045.1. NCBI lineage: Eukaryota > Metazoa > Arthropoda > Insecta > Diptera > Tephritidae > Eurosta > Eurosta solidaginis. The sequence goes on from NW_027136967.1 coordinate 317,288, forward strand.
ATACCTGCTCTCTGAGGGCACAACTCATCCTGAAGGAATACAGGAGCAGTGGGAGCATATCTCCAAAGCACTTCGTACTGCCGCCGAGGAAAAAAATGTTTACCGGCGGCCACGAAAAAACAACTGGTATGATGAAGAATGCCGCGTTGCAACCGAAAGAAAAGACGCTGCAGGGCTACGTTAAAAGCGAGCGCGACAAGAGGAGTGTGTGAACGCTATCGTGAGTTGAAAAGGGAAGCGAGACGCCTTTTCAGGAAGAAAAAAGCAGAAGCAGAAAGGCGTGAGTGCGAGGAGCTTGAGCTGCTAGCCACCAGGAATAACGCCCGAAAATTCTACCAAAAAATACGGCGACAGACGGAAGGTTTTAAGACCGGGGCAAACTCCTGTAGGAATGAAAACGGCGACCTTGTAACTGATGTCCAGAGAGTGCTTAGAATATGGAGGGAATACTCCTCTGCTCTCCTAAATGGAGGCATAAATTCACCGCGCAGAGATGAAGAACCCGATCCCGCAATCGATGATGATGGAATATATGTCCCCCCGCCCGATTATGACGAAATTAGAATAGCAATAACCAGATTGAAAAACAACAAGGCCGTGGGCGCTGATGGATTGCCTGCGGAGCTATTCAAGTTCGGTGGCGAGGAGTTGGTAAGGCGCATGCAGCAGCTTCTTAGCAAAATATGGGCGGACGAAAGCATGCCCGACGGTTGGAATCTAAGTGTTCTTCGACCAGTCCACAAGTAGGGGGATACTGCAAAATGCACCAACTATCGTGGAATCAGCCTTCTTAATATCGCATATAAGGTCCTTTCAAGTGTATTGTGCGAAAGATTGAAGCCCACCGTAAACCGGCTGATTGGACCTCATCAGTGCGGCTTCAGACCTGGTAAATCTACCATCGACCATACTTTCACAATGCGCCAAATCTTGGAAAAAACCCGTGAAAAGAGAATCGACACACATCACCTCTTCGTCGACTTTAAAGCCGCCTTCGACAGCACGAAAAGGAGCTGCCTATATGCCGCTATGTCTGAATTTGGTTTCCCCGCAAAACTTATACGGCTGTGCCAAATGACGTTGAGCAACACCATCAGCTCAGTCAGAATTGGGAAGGACCTCTCCGAGCCGTTCGAAACTAAACGAGGTTTCAGACAGGGTGACCCCCTATCGTGCGATTTCTTTAATTTGATGCTGGAGAAAATTATACTAGCTGCAGAACTTAAGCGCACTGGAACAATATACTATAAAAGCATGCAATTACTGGCATATGCTGATGACATTGATATCATCGGCCTAAACACCCGCGCTGTTAGTTCTGCTTACTCCAAACTGGAAAAAGAAGCGGTAAAGATGAGTTTGATGGTGAATGAGGACAAAACGAAGTACCTGCTGTCATCGAGCACAGAGTCAGCGCATATGCGCCTTGGCAACCACGCTACTGTTGGCAGCCATAATTTCGAAATAGTAAAAGACTTCGTTTATTTGGGAACCAGCATCAACACTAGCAACAACATCAGCACTGAAATCCAGCGAATAATCAATCTTGCCAATAAATGCTACTTTGGACTAGGTAGGCAATTGAAAAGTAAAGTCCTCTCTCGGCGAACGAAAATCATACTCTACAATTCACTTATCGTACCCGTCCTGCTATATGGGGCAGAAGCATGGACCATGACAACAGCAGATGAAGCGGCTTTGCGAGTGTTCGAGAGAAAAGTTCTTCGGAAGATTTATGGACCTCTACGCGTTGGCGATGGCGAGTACCGAAGAAGATTTAATGATGAGCTGTACGAGCTATACGCAGATATCAACATAATCCAGCGAATTAAAACACAGCGGCTGCGCTGGATAGGCCATGTTATGCGAATGAAAGATGATGCTCCGGCCAAGAAAGTGTTTCTATCGGATCCCGCCTATGGAAGCAGAGGTAGAGGGTGGCCCCCACTCCGTTGGAAGGACCAGGTGGAAAACGATTTAAACTCCCTTGGTGTGACCAATTGGCGCCGGTTGGCGGAGCGAAGGAGCGACTGGCGCGCCTTGTTGGACGGCCATAACCGTTTAGACGGTTAAGCGCCAATAAAGTAAGTAAGTAAGATATGTAAATCCGCGGGTTTGTATTGAGCTCAAGGCCTAACAATAATTATTTTATCATTAATATTGTTATGATAAATGTTTCTCAATTGAAAATGTTTAAATTAGAATATAAGAAAGAGAAAATTTTTACAACTGCCAAAGCTCGTTGTATAGATCCATTTCGGGAACTGCTAAATTCTTTCATGGGCAACGTATACGCACCGCTGCTATAACCATTCAGCTATCACAGCGGTTGTTTTTTGTTTGTCTTCATTATTTCAACTTTCTGGTTTTTGCCAATTGATATTCAAAGCACTGCGACATATGTTGCAGAATAGTTGTGAAAATTGGACTTGTTTCATGGCAATGATGCCATAGTGTCATATTTTTTATTGAAACTTTTTCCCCGTGCTCTGGGATGTATTCACAATTTTTGTTGTTATATCGGCCTACTGATTTGTAAATTCGCGGGGTTTTGTCAATAAAAAATATGACACTATGGCATCATTGCCATGAAAGAAGTCCAATTTTCACAACTATTCTGCAACAGATGTCGCAGTGCTGTGAATATCAAATGGCAAGAACCAGAATATAAGTGGAAATAATGAAGACAAACAAAAAAAACAACCGCTGTGATAGCTGAATGGCTATAGCAGCGGCGCCTAAACGTTGCCGATGAAGGAATTTAGCAGTTCCCGAAATGGATCTATACAACGAGCTTTGGCAGTTGTCAAAATTTTCTCTTTCTTATATTCTAATTTAAAATTTTTCAATTAAGAAAACATTGATCATAACAATAATAATGATAACATAATTATTGTTAGGCCTTCAGCTCGATCCAAACCCGCGAATTCAAAAAAAAAAAAAAAAAAACAAACCGAGACCGGCGCTCTTCAAAAGCCGGGAGGGCGTCATTCAAACCGCCAGACAATGGCAAAAAAGGGGATGGATCAGGACTAGTGGCGATGGCGGGTCCCAATCCTCTCCCCAACAAAATTTGCGGCAGTCAGGCAGGGCTAGGTGGTGTTTTCCGAGATACTCCTGGCACGAGCAGAGACGCAGTAGGTGTGCAGAATGCAGCCTGGGTTGAAGGTGGTGCGTAGGCTTCGCGTGGTCCACCTCCGACACCCACGTCTTTCTCGAAGCCAAATGAGCGGCCACACCCTAGTGAAGTTGGATACAAGCACGGGAGAGCGGCCGCAAGGATTTTAACTAGATACGCACGAATGCCAGACCTCGTGAGTAGAGCGGAAAGCGACAACGTGGGAGATATCCTGCAGAAAATGGGCGAAAGGGGTGATAGCGGACTTTTGCCTGGCAGAAGAAAGGGAGCCAAAAGCGGCAACCAAAAGAGCAAGGTCGGCGGAAGTAGTGCCTGCCAAATCAAAGAGGCCGAAGGTGCATGGGCGCTCTTTTGCAGAAGTTGTGAAGGACAAAATTCTGTTAGGGGTCCTTGACGACAACCAGGAAGACCGCGCAGTCTAGAAACAGAACTGAAAATGGGTGAAAATCGAGCTAACCAACATTACCTTGGACGTGCTTATGCGCAATCCTGGACCTCTACCGGTATGCAGGGACGCCGGGCGGTTCCAGGGCAGCATCAAGGCAATGCGGAGACGAGAGGTCCGCATCTATGTACAAAAAGGCGATAAAATACGTGGGTGAAGTCTACCCTGGAGCGAAGCTCAGGGCGGTTGACTTCAAGGATATACCGCCACGTCCACGAGCAAGGGTGTGGCTACCTGCAAAACCAGCTGAACCGGAGAAGATACTGGACGTGATAAGGATCCTCAACCTGACGTTGCCAGCCGCCAACTGAAGGGTTGTCAACGTGGAGAAAGGGGACAGAGCCACACGTCAGGCTGTCCTTCTATTGAATGAGGAATCGCGAACGGTATTGCAGAAAACTGGAGGCGAAATGAACTATGGTCTAGACACCGTCACCATAATGGTTTATGGTAACGACGTCAACGCCGCTAAAAACTTGGCAGCCGAGGTGGATCCAGAAGAAGAGGAGAGCGACGGGGACGTAGATATGAAGGCAGATGGGGGTGAGCCGGATACGTTGGACGGCTACACCTCGTCTACCTCAACCATGGGAATAGATCGGTTACACCAACAATACACGGAGGAGGAGCTGATGATGGACTCCACGCTCAAGGAGGGAGCGAAAGTGTGCGATGTTGGTGCGGGTCCTCCAGATAAACCTGCACCACAGCAAAGTAGCCTCCGCTGCTCTGCTGCTCCGACTGACATCTAAAGGGGCAGCTGATATTGTCCTCATCCAGGAGCCGTGGGTGGTAGGACAAAACATTTGCGAACTCAAGTCCACCGGCTACACATTGGTAAGTTGTGGCACCTCGGGAAAGCCTAGATCGTGTATACTTGTTAGTACCAAACTTAGTGTTTTGTTTCTTCCTCAATTTACTGATAAAGACACAACAACGATCAGCCTGAGCTTAAGTATGGTTTAAATCAGGCTATCATCAATTTATCTAGCCCACGACAAGACGGTGCCCACATCGACCGTCAGGAAGCTGGTGGAAGCTACATCAGGTGCACTGATACTGGGAGGAGATGTAAAAGCGTACCACTCCACCTGGAGGAGTAATGACAAAACGAAAGGGGTGAGTTACTTTTTGATTTCATCCTAAACTCTAGACTAATCATAAGCAATAGGGGAACTGAGCTAACATTTATTACAAATACAAGAAAGGAAGTTCTCGATGTCACACTAGTCTCAGAAGATGCGGAAGAGTTGGTCAGAAACTGGAGGGTCCTTAAGAACCGCTCATTCTCTGACCATCGTTACATCCAATTCGACTTAGACTTGGTGAAGAAGCAAAGCGCTGCCACCAGAAATATTAGAAATACAAACTGGCAAGAATACAAAAGGGAACTAGTTAAGATATTGCCACTTGAGAGCGTGCCTGAAACGCCAGGCAGCATACCATAACTGGAAAGACTGGTAAACAACTTCACGGGGGCATGCCGTAAGGCACTAGATAAAGTCTGCCCTAAGAGAATTCAAAGGGGTAAAAAGAAGCCACCATGGTGGAATTCACAAATCGAAAACCTTCGCAAGTTAAGTAGGACGGCTTTCAATGCAGCCAAAGCCTCTGGCGAACTCAGGAAAGAACGAACCAGGGGATTCACAAAGCTCGGCACAAGTAACGGTGTAACCTATACTGCAAAACCTAATTACAAGAGATAAGATATCTTGGGCCATTCAATCATTTGAACCATTCAAAACTGCAGGGCCGGACGGAGTTACACCTATACAACTGCAACAATCATTGGAATGCAGCAGTAACTGGATATATGCTATAATAGGAGGCGCCGTGGCACTTAACCACATCCTACGTACATGGAAAAGATCTAGAGTGGTATTTATTCCCAAGGCAGGCAAAGCGTGCCACGCGAAACCAAAAGACTTCAGACCCATCAGTCTGTCTTCGTTTCAACTAAAGGTATTGGAGAGTCTGATGGAAACATATATCAGCGAGGCAGTGAATGACCAACCCTCTGAAGCATAACACGCCTATATGATGGGAAAAAAAACGGAAATGGCATTACACGAAATTAATTCGTGCATAGAGAGATCGTTCTTCTTCAAGGAATACTGCCTGGCAGCCTTCCTATACATAGAAGGAGCTTTCAACAACATCAAACCCGACTCGATCAGGAAGGTACTGACTGATCTGGACATCGAATCTCAGCTGGTGGAGCTTGTGCACCAATTGCTGCTATGCAGGGTAGGTAGGTAGGTTGAACTGGCCGGCCCATGGGGACCTCACATAGACTGATTGAGTCCGCAGTGTTACCAGAAGTTTGTTTTAACGACCAAACTGAAAAACCCTATCAAAAACCAGGACCTATGTTATAAAATAACTTCGTCCTCTTGGCAAATACTAGAAGCTTCCTAGGACTTAAACCACTTGCTGCTTCTAGATTTGACAGCTGTATCACTCCTAATAGCTGGAGTCTTAGCCTGGCAAGTGCAGGGCACGAACACAGAACGTGCTCGAACGTTTCCTCCTCCAACCCGCACTTCCTACATCTGCTATCGCTGACCAAGCCTAATTTAAAGGCATGTGACGCCAGAAGCATTGTCCAGTCAGAATACCCGTCATGAGTCTACAGTCCTCTCTATTTAATGATAGGAGCAACTGTGTTAGTCTAAGGTTGTAAGACCTACACATAATCTTCGACACTTTACAGCCCCGCGCTTGAACCCACGCCTTTCCCGCTTGGTCGATCATGTGCACCTCTCGCCTTCGCTTAATCTCGGCCAATCTAATTGGGACATCTACGGAGCAAGCTTCAAGGGATGCCCCCTTTTTAGCTAGTTCGTCCGCTTTTTCATTCCCATATATTCCCATAGGCCCTGGGACCTAATATAAATGTATGCTTCTCCCTGTTCCTATTCTCAGCAGAGACTGCTTACGCTCTAGCACGCATTTAGATGCTGTGCTATGCGAGATTATTGCCTTAATTGCTGCTTGACTGTCAATATAAAAGTTACCACGGTTGCAGCTTAAGCTATTCTCTTCCGGGGTTTCTACTGCTTTGGTTGCGGCTAATATTTCCGCTTGGAAAACGCTACAGTAATCCGGCAGCCTATAGGATCTGCTTATTTCCGGATCAGCGCAGTATACCGCAGACCCTACTCCTTCCACTACTTTGGAACCATCGGTGTACACATGTATCGCCTCGTCCGCCATTTGCGGACCCTTGCGCCAACCGTCCACCTTTATTGTGGCCTTAAGATCTCCCTCGAAGCGCAGATAAGGAATCATGTAGTCTGTTCGTCTTGTGATTGATGACGCTATACTACTATGGCCATATGATCGGCGCTCAAGCTGCCCCGAAGCACCGAGCCTGGTTGCGGTCGTTGACAGTTTGTTCTTTGCTACCAGGTCTACAGGTGGGATGTGCAGAATGGCATACAGTGCAGCCGTCGGGGTTGTTTTCAGGGCTCCCGTAATGCTAAGCATCGATAGTCTGCATACCCCTCTAATGTTTTGAGGTATGTTGTTTTTTGTGTGGCTTTCCACCAAACAAGAACTCCATAGTATAGAATAGGGCTTACAATCGCTGTGAAAACCCAATGAGAAAGAGAGGGCGATAGGCCCCACGTACACCTCAGCATTCTTTTACATGCATAGATTGCCGTTGAGGCCTTCTTGACCCCCACCTCCACGTTGAGCTCCCATGACAGCTTACTGTCTAGGATGATTCCTAGATATTTTGTGCAAGGTTTCTCCTGTAAGGTCACCCCTCCTAACTTAGGCCTTGGTCCAATTTGGGACCTTGTACCTCTTTGTAAACAAGACCATATCCGTCTTCTCCGCATTGACTTTCAACCCGACATTAGATGCCCAGGTATGAATATCCCGAAGCGCCCGATCCATCAAAGAACTAATCGTTGGAAGGCCCATAAGTGGAAAACTTATGACAATTGCAACGTCATCTACGTAAGCCGTAAGTTTTACGGGCTATGCAGGATAGTACAGGCAGACCTTGCAGGGGTATCGGTGAGCAGGTTCGTCAGTAGGGGAATTCCCCAAAGTGGAGTCCTATCCCCTTTGCTGTGGGTCTTGGCGGTGAATCAACTGCTAAAGGACATAGAGGAGGAGAGGGGCTGTAAAGCTATAGCATATGCTGACGACCTTGCCTTGGTGATAAGTGGGAAGTTTCCACAAACTCTCTGCTATATGATGCAGGTGGAATTAAGAAGGGTCGAATCATGGGCCGCTGATAATGGTCTGGGCGTGAACCTAAATAAAACGGAACCGGTGCTCTTTACGAGGAAGTATAAGATACCACCCCTCTCAACTCCGGCACTGGCAAACACAGGGCTTAAGTTAAGTGATTCCGCCAACTATCTAGGGCTCACACTTGATAAGAAATTGAACTGGACACAAAACACCACGGAACGTATCCGTAAGGCCACGGTTGCCCTCTACACCTGTAAACGGGCAATTGGATGGAAATGGGGTATGTCCCCTATGATAGTGCATTGGATATACACGGCTATATTCAGGCCAATATTGCGATACGGGGTGGTGGTATGGTGGCCCGCCCTGAATAAATCCACGACGGTTCTTGCTCTTCAAAAGGTGCAAAGATCTGCACTACTATGCATAAGGGGGCCATCCGCACAACGCCAACGGAGGCCATGAATGTAATACAGAACCTACTACCCATAGATATAGTAGGTATAAATTATGCAGCATGTGCAGCTATTAGACTGAGGAAGCTGACCACATGGTCTCACTGCAACCATACTGAAATTCTAGAAAGGTTCTGCATACCAGAATGGACAGATTTCTGCAAACCACATACCAACTTTAAAAAGGGATATGTGATATTAATCCCTTAGAGGGAACAGTGGGTGAATGACACAGATTGGCCCACTGACAACATTCAGATCTACACAGATGGATCTAAACTGGATGACAGGGTCGGAGGGGGTGTCTATTAGGAACGATTGGACATACAAAGATCGTTTCGCCTTCCGGATCACTGTAGCGTATTTCAGGCCGAGCTTGCGGCCATACAAGATGCTGTGGACTGCCTTAGGCAGAGGGCAGGCTCTCAGAAGCACATTTATATTTTCCTAGACAGTCAAGCAGCGCTGAAAGCCTTTGATTCTGTCACAACTAATTCTGAAACTGTAGTAGGCTGCCGCAGGTCACTTAAGGTGATGGCTGAACAGTTTACTCTGCATCTGGTATGGGTTCCGGGACATAAGGGCATACCAGGTAATGAGATGGTGGATGAGCTCGCAAGAAAGGGTACCTCCCTTCCACTTTTGCCATCCTGGAAGAGGTTGGACATGCCCCTCTCCACCTGCAAGCTCAAGATAAAGGATGCTCTACTGATGGAAGCCGGAGGCAGGTGGAAGCATCATGACAGATGCCACACGGCAAAACTCACATGACCGGAATGGAATGAGAAGAGATCGCGAGAGCTTGTCACCCTTCGTAAGAGGGATCTTTCCTTAGTTGTAAGTCTTCTCACTGGTCATGTATGTATTGGACCGCATGCGGAAAGGATTGGCGCTCCATTTAATGACTATTGTAGAAGCTGCGGCAACGAAGAAGAGCCTGAAACTGTTAGGCATATACTCTGCGAATGTCCAGCGCTCGGTAGAAGAAGGCAACGTTTTATGGGCAAGATGTTTCTCGCAGTTCTGACCGATATAGCTGACGTCAATACACGACGCTTAGTTATCTTCACAAACTCAACGAAGTGGTTTGATTAAGAGAGTGTAGGAACAAATCCGTGTGGTTTCACAATGGGCCTATAAAGGCCTAGGTGTGCCGCTCCGTTGCGGACGGCAGCCACTTAATCCTAACCTAACCTAACCTAGATTGCTAAAAGTTATCTATCAAATGTAGAGTAATTCATTTCTGCTGTAGATAATTTTCTTGAAAAATATGCGAGAGGTTCTAAATTATTACAACTAATTTGTTGCAACATAATGAAACGCTGTAGTTGTCTGCTCAGTCCAATTTAACTGTATAATCTTATTTTTAATTGCTAATTTAATAATTTCATGTAAAGGTCCAAGTTCTCTAGCTAGCATTTTTACATATCTGTTCGTTAATAAAACGTTGAAATGTTTGAGCGCTGTTCCGTAAGCCAAAAGGCATACGCACAAATTCAAACATACCAAATGGTGTAGTAATAGCAGTTTTGTGAATATCTTCCTCTGCCATTGGTATTTGATGATACGCACGAATGAGATCAATTTTTGAAAATACATTTTTATTCTTTAAATCAACTGTTAAATCGTGAATATGAGATAATGGATAACGGTCGGGTATAGTAATGAAATTTAATCTTCTGTAATCTCCACAAGGTTTCCAATCATTTGGTTCTTTTTTGGGAACTAAATGTAAGGGAGACGCAGTGTGAGTGTGAGTTGGTCTACATATTCCAGTTTAAATTAAAAATTCGAATTCTGTTTTCGCTACTTTTAATTTGATTGAGTTAAGTCGAGGAGATTTGGAAAAAGGTAGAACTCTTTTGGTTTCAATTATGTGAACCGTTTTATGTTGAATTGGTTTAGTGTAATCTGGTTCACAGGAAATATTAGGAAATTCATCTAAAATTTTAGAAAATTTGTTTTTTGTGATTGGTATTCTAAACGAGAAAATATTGCAAAAACCAGAAGATCCATTAACTTTTAATTTAATAGTTAAATCAATTATTTTTCTATTTTTATATCAATTAATATACCGAATTTTTCTATAAAGTTCCCAACAGTGATTGCTGTTGAAATTTCTGCCAAAACAAATGGAAATTCAAAATTGGCTCTTAACCCTAAATCGGTTTTTAAAAGTTTGGTACCATATGTTTAAATCAATGAACCACTAGCTGCAGTCAAATTAATATCTGCATCTCTTTTATATATTTTGAATTTTGAGGATGGAACTACAGAAACTATCACTCCAGTATCTATTAAAAAATTAGATGTGTCATAAATAAATAGGCGGCGAGAAGGTTTAATATTGTTTCCACCGTTAGCCACCGTCATAACGGAATTTTTTGGTTTAAATCATTGGAATTTTGTTTACATTTAGTTTTATTAAAATCACAAGGTTGAATAAATTTACTACACAGTAAAAAGTGGAGTATTACTTTTAATACCAGTTACTATTGAAATTAAAGATTTTTGGTATTAAATTTGTGTTTTAATTCTAAAAAGTTTTATTTTACGACCATGAAATATTATTGAAATAAATTTTAATGCAAAATGGTTTTGAAACAAAACTTTAATCAATGCTGATTGTCGCGTTTTAAAAATATTAATACTTTGCAGTTTTAAGCTAAGACCAAAAAAAAAATTTAAGTTCGCTCTCTAATATTTTAAGTATCATTGGTTTAAAAACAAAACCAAAAAAGTACTAAGAAATTCTCTCACTCTCAATTATATTAATGTTACTCGGCTCATTAATACTACTGGCTTAAAAGTAAAACCAGGAAAGTACTAAGACGTGCTCTCACTCCCAAACCTTAATACCTTTTAGTTTTAATTTAAGATCAGAAAGGCATTAGGATGCTCTCTCCAATATTTTAAGTATTTTTGGTTTGAAAACGAAACCAAAAAAGTATTAAGAAATTCTCTTACTCCCAGTTATGTTGTTGTTGTTGTTGTAGCAATGCTCGCCCCACCTAATAGCCGCGACCGATCACAAATTGTCATCAATATCCTCTAACGGGAGTCCAAGGCAACTTGCCGTTTCAACAGGGGTGGACCATAAGGAAAGGGGTGTTAGAGGCGTTGGTTCCACATTACAATTGAAGAGATGGTTGGTGTCATGTGGGGACCCATTGCAAGCGGGGCATACATTTTGTATGTCGGGGTTGATTATGGATAGGTAAGAGTTTAACCTGTTACAGTATCCAGAACGAAGTTGAGCAAGAGTGACACGCGTTTCCCTGGGGAGTATGCGTTCCTCTTCCGCGAGTTTTGGATAATTTTATTTAAGTACTGGATTCACCGGGCAATTCCCGGCATAAACGTTCGACGCCTATTTATGGAGTTCACCAAGGACCTGCTTGTGTTTTTTCACTTCATGCGGCTCGGTTCTCAGGTGCCGTATTTCCTCAAAATGCTTACGGACATGACTCCTTAAGCCCCTAGGCGGTGCTGGTTCATCAATCAGATGTCTGTTGGGATGCCCAGGTTTCTGGGTATTCAACAGGAAATCTTTGGTCAGCATCTCATTTCTCTCCCTGATGGGGAGTATTCTCGCCTCATTATGCAGATGGTGTTCTGGGGGCATAAGAAAACAGCCCGTGGCGATTCTGAGAGCAGTATTTTGGCAGGCCTGTAGTTTCTTCCAGTGGGTAATTTTTAGGCTTGGCGACCGTATGGGTGACGCGTAGCACGTAATCGGCTGGCTAATTGCTTTGTATGTAGTCATGAGCGTTTCTTTATCTTTTCCCCAGGTACTGCCAGCGAGGGATTTGGGGATTTTGTTACGGCTCTGAATTCTCGGAAGGATTGCGGCTGCGTGCTCACCAAAATGTAGATCCTGATCAAACGTCACACCCAAGATTTTGGGGTGTAGGACAGTCGGTAGCGTAGTGCCATCGACGTGGATGTTCAAAATGGTATTAAATCCAGTACAATTTTGCCTTGGATTCAATGCCTCTCTGGCATTAAAATATCAACTATGGGTTTATTTTAATACCAATAATGTACTACATCCAATTCTATTTGGGCTTAACTTTAATTCCAGTTATTATTAAATCTATTTCGGTACACGGATAGATCCAAAACCATTTTAGTTTTATTTTAAAACCATGAAATGTATAGAAATTAGTCCCATCGTTTGTTTTTCAGAGAGAATCTTTGAATGAATTTCCCTCTCTTTGCTAAAACCAGCACGGTTTTAATATTATACTTTCTGGCATTGTTATATATAAACACCAAATTGGTATTAAAAGTAAACTAAAATTTTCACAGTGTAGCATTATGCTTGAATTTCTTGTGATACCAACAAATGTTTCGATTATCAGAACTTTTGGATCTTGAAAACCTTCTGTTTCTAAATTTGAAATTCGCAAAAATAACAATAAAGGCAAATACCAAATCTAGCAGGAAAACAGTTAGAAAAGCGGAAAAGGATTTTTTAAAATATGAGTTGGAAAGCTTATACTCGAAGAAGGATGAGATAAATGCCGAGTTATTATCTATCCATTTAAGATTGGCAGAACAATTACCTACGACTGCATTAATGGAATGTTTCGACCGCATTAAGACAGAGGTCGATCAGGAACTACAACAAAAATACAGGTCGCTGAACCGAAAATTGGACAAGCTCGCAGGACGACGAGAGGGTAACCAAAACCAAAACACTCACCAGTTTCATGACAAGTTCGTTAACCTCACAACAGTGGCCATTACCAAGGAAGAGGCACAACTTCTCGAAAAGGGCCTGAAGCACAATATCATGGACCAGAATACAGTAAGAAAAACGGAGCAAGCGATTGTAGATGTGGAGGTCGCAATTTCATTGATACCACAGGAAGAACAGGAGCACGCAAGACACATGTGCAGGGAAATCATAAAAAAGGAGGTGAAAGCACAGGAAGGACAAAAACCGAATACATAGGAGAAAACAATAAAGAATCTACGGCATAAACTAAGGAAAAACAATATTGTCACAACGAAAGCGGACAAAGGAAACACCACTGTGCTAATCGAAAAAGAGCAATATATATCCAAAACCGAGGATCTCATAGAGGAAATGAAATGTCGTAGAATGAGAGAGGATCCCACAGATGAATACCAAAAACAAATCAACGTTGCTATAAAAAATGCAACAAATATAGTAGATTCTAACATGGCACATAGATTGGTCCAAATGAACCCTTCGGCTCCTCCACTGGTTGCGCTACCAAAAATCCACAAGCCGGACACGCCAATGAGGCCCATCATTAATTTTAAATCGGCACCATGTTACAAACTGTCCAAATATTTAAAAACGATATTGATAGATACTCTGGAGCTAAGGAACGAATATGCAATAGCTAACACAACAGAACTAATAGAGAGACTCGAGACCGTAGAGCTAACAAGAAACAGCAAATTGGTATCTTTTGACATAAAAGATTTATACCCATCTATACCACTATCGGTGACTTTGGACATAGTTAGCTCACCAATAGTTCATAACACAAAAACAAAGTGAAAAGTATGCAAATCACAAATACGCTAAGAACCCTTTTACGTCAAAACTATTTTAAATTCAACAATAAAATATATAGACAAACAAACGGTCTTGGAATGGGAAGCCCCACATCAGCAATTCTTATGGAAGTGTTCATGCAACATCTGCAAGAAAGTACATACAGGAGCTGAAGTCCAAATTAGGCGTGTCATTTTATGCTAGATACGTGGATGACATAATATGCGTTTTAACTACTAATAACGAAGAGCTCGTACTGGAGTACCTCAACAAACAGCACGGCAATATAAAATTTACAATGGAAACCAAAAAATACGGAGGAATCAACTATCTAGACCTCACGATAAATATTGATAAAGAAGCCAAAAGATTTAACTATGACATATATAGAAAGTCCACGGCCACCGACACAATAATACACAATACCTCAAATCACCCTCAACATCATAAAAATGCAGCACTAAGGCACTTGGTACATAGACTTGAAAGAACACCTCTTTCACAAGAGGCATATAAGAGAGAACTTGAGGTCATATATAATATCGCTGCAAACAACGGATATAAAAAAGCACTAGTAGATAAGCTCAGACGGACAAATGGAGAACCAAAAAGAAATAATGAATAGGAAAATAATAGCTGGACGACTATGACATATACTGGAAAAGCAACATATAAATTGGCAAACTTCTTTACAAAATACAACATTAACACAGCATTCAAAACATCGAACAATCTAGGGCGAAAACTAAGAACTAACATTAACTCAGAGGATCCGTTTAGCAGCCACGGCGTATACAAGCTTACCTGCGGATGCCAGCATAGTTACATAGGACAAACAGGACGGCAAATAAGAACGAGGTTCAGAGAACATATTAGAGATTACAACAAAAAAATACGGAATCCAAACATTATACCCGAGTCTAACTTCGCGAATCACATGGTCGAGAATGAATGTTCCCCAGCAAACATCAATAAAACAGTTAGGGTTCTTCACATACAAGAAAAGGGCCGACGCCTCAACGTACTCGAAAACATGGAAATCTAAAAACAGAAAACATTCGACGGTAGGATAATAAACGAGCAGATAAACACAATTTCTGACACAATATTCGAGCCTTTAAAACTTGTTTACAGGAAACAACTTAATCACACAGGTACAACAGACAAACACAAATAAACACAAAACAATTAACACACCAAAACAAAAAACCGACAAAGAAGGTCAAACGACTAAAATCACAGATTTCTACCTACCCCAGTCAGCCACACAAATCGATTAGTAAACCACCCTCGGTTCTGAACGAACACACAGCACATACACATAACTAAATATACACAAGCATCAATTTGACAATACCTGCTCAAATACCTACGAATTATAAATACAGGACAAATGACAACAACAGATCAGAACGAAAATCGACACTGATGATGGCACAACGCCGAAACCGGTTTGTCTCAAAACCAAATTTGACAAGGGATGACGGAAAATCGTTCCAATATACATTATTTATCCACCCTGTCGGAAAATCAACCAAAGAAGATAAGTAAGTAAATTATGTCAACATTCAACTCCAGTAATGATATGGTGCAACAAAATACCAAAATAAAAGAAAATTTCAAAATGGGCGTGGCTCCGCCCTTTTTCATTTAATTTGTCTAGGATACTTTTAATGCCATAAGTCGAACAAAAATTTACCAATCCTTGTGAAATTTGGTAGGGGTTTAGATTCTAGGACGATAACTGTCTCTGTGAAAAAGGGCGAAATTGGTTGAAGCCACGCCCAGTTTTTATACACAGCCGACCGTCTGTCCTTCGGCTCGGCCGTTAACACGATAACTTGATCAAAAATCGATATATCTTTACTAAACTCAGTTCACGTACTTATCGGAACTCACTTTGTATTGGTATAAAAAATGGCCGAAATCCGACTATGACCACGCCCACTTTTTCGATATCGAAAATTACGAAAAATGAAAAAAATTCTACAATTATATACCAAATACGAAAAAAGGGATGAAACATCGTAATTGGATTGGTTTATTGACGCAAAATATAACTTTAGAAAAAACTTTGTAAAATGTGTGTGACACCTACCATATTAAGTAGAAGAAAATGAAAAAGTTCTGCAGGGCGAAATCAAAAGCCCTTAGAAGCTTTGCAGGAATACTCTTTGTGGTATTATATATACAAATAGATAAGCGGTACCCGACAGATTATATTCTGGGTCACCCTGGTCCACATTTTTTTCGATATCTCGAAAACGCCTTCACATATACAACTACCACCACTCGTTTTTAAAACCCTCATTAATACCTTTAATTTGATACCCATATCGTACAAACACATTATAGTCACCCCTGGTCCACCTTTATGGCGATATCTCGAAAAGGCGTCCATCTATAGAATTAAGGCCCACTCCATTTTAAAACACCTATTATCACCTTTTGTTTGATACCCATATTGCACACACGAATTCTAGAATCACCCCTGGTCCACCTTTATGGCGGTATCTCGAAAAAGCGTCCACCTATAGAACTAAGCCCACTCCCTTTTAAAATACTCATTAACACCTTTCATTTGATACCCATATCGTACAAACAAATTCTAGAGTCACCCCGGTCCACCTTTATGGCACTATTTCGAAAAGGCGTCCACCTATAGATCTAAGCCCACGCCCTTTTAAAATACTCATTAAAACCTTTCATTTGATACCCATATCGTACAAACAAATTCCAGAGTCAGCCTTGGTCCACCTTTATTGCGATGTCCCTAAATGGCGTCCACCTATAGAACTATGGCCCACTCCCTCTTAAAATACTCTTTAATACCTTCCATTTGATACACATGTCATACAAACACATTCCAGGGTTACCCTAGATTCATTTTCGTACATGGTGATTTTCCCTCATTTTATCTCCATATCTCTCAGCTGAGTATGTAATGTTACATCCGAACTTAGCCTTCCTTACTTGTTTCATTTAAAAATGCTGTTACCAGATTATTGTATTACACAAATATAATGAACTTGGGTACAGATATTCAGAACTCATAGAAAATATTTTACCGATATTCTTTGTTGTTGTGTTTAAAAAGTTTTTCACAATAATTTTAAAAAACTCTACGCTTTCCATGCTTTTTACACCTAGAGGAGAATCCTCATGTAATATATTAAATTTTCAATGAAAATCAATAACTCTGAACTGAACAGTTTTCGCCATAAAAAAATTAAAATGCTGTGTAACAGGAGCAACACTTTTGTGACTACATAAACCATGTTTTAATCTTTTACTTCCCTGCACACAGAGCTGTAAAAAGATTGAATCAATTGAGTGTGCATTCTCTCAGCATTCTTTTAAAAATTTGTAATTTTTTGGTTGCATATTATAAATATCCATTCCTGAATGGCTTAAAATACTTTAACTCAATGCTTAAGTGTGTGTGTTATTGAATGGTAAAATATAATTCAATATAGAGTGTGAATGTAGGAACCATTCCCAATATTTAATGAATGTAAACTTGAAATGAATGCCAACTTTTTTTCCATTCAGTACTAAATACTTTTTCAATAAGGTTATTTTTTTGTATACTTTCATAGCTTACAGATATGTCAAATCAATTTAGGAGTTAGGTGCAAAAAAGGCGTAAAATTGGACAATAGGAAAAATTATTCAAGTAGTTTAATATTTAAGAATTCATGAGCTTAACACGGGCTTATAACACTACTCAAGAAAGTTTTGACCAACTTTAGTCTCCAAGAAAAAAAAAAACCTTTACTGAAGTGAAATTTTCTCCTGATTCCGATTATGACTTCCATTTTCCTGTGGCAGATCTAGTTTCCGAGATATCGGCGAAAATATGAAAATTCCCATTTTTGCAGAACACTACTTCATATAGGTACGGCAAAAATTTGTATTTTTCATTTTTTCGTTTTAAGCTGTTGAATTATACATTATACTGATTCTCATAAACATTTCTTGCCTGCACCTCCCTTCAGTATCTTCTGTAGTTTGGCCACTATGCCAAAAAATGTTGAAAAAATTTTGAGAAAAAAAGAAATTTTTTACAAAATTTCAGATTTAACCACTATAAAATCGGAAAAATTCTATGGACGAAAAAAAGGTAGCCCTCCTATGTTGTAGGTAATTTGATTGCGAAATTCCTAAGCATACCAGTACAACAATCGGACGTGCCGTTGAGACTATAGCCCCGTTAACTTCCAAGCGTCTATCCTAAAATTTTAGTATTACTTTGATAAAATTGGCGAGACATTTCATTTGGTTACTCTACCTTAGGGCCTAATAAATTTAAAAAGACATCAAGTATTTAATTGTCACTACTGTTTGTTGTAAATTTTGTTTTGCAAATTGTAGTGCAAATTTATACATACTATATCGGTAGATGTGTTTACTAAATGCCTTGTTGCAAAAGAGATATTAAATGTAAAAATAATCCGGATGATTTTTGCTTTATTTGCGGACATTATATTTTCGGAAACTCAGCTCTTTCATTATTTCGGTTTCCGTGTAAAAAATCTCGATAAATCTTGGACACCTCATTTTATTTGCGCCTCCAGTAGATTAACTTTAATGAGACGGGTATCGGGTAAAGGTCATAACATGAAGTTTGGTATTCCAAAGATGTGGAATGAACCCTTTAACCACGCAGTTTTTGCGTGATAGAGCTTAAAGGTAAAACGAGAAAAAAGAGGAATTTAATAAGTTATCCAAATGCGGCATCAGCTAAAAACCAAAATTACCTTACCATACCTTACCC
This sequence comes from Eurosta solidaginis, assembly GCF_040869045.1. Lineage (NCBI taxonomy): Eukaryota > Metazoa > Arthropoda > Insecta > Diptera > Tephritidae > Eurosta > Eurosta solidaginis. The sequence goes on from NW_027136967.1 coordinate 335,852, forward strand.
ATACCTAGGCCGCCTATAAGTTTTGAAGCCTCAAGCGAAAGTGACTCCGAGGCAGATAATTCAGACAGTGAACAAGAAGGAGAGGAAATTTTTTCATTTTCAAATTTTGTTTTTGTTTTCCATGATGTGTTAAATAACTGTATACAGAATATAAAATGATATGACAAAACGAGGATTTTCAAAATTAAAAAAATTTAATAACTTACTAATAAATTACAAGCAATATTTTCTGAAATGAAGTTCTTCTTTTATTCAGCACACTCGAGATAATGATATAACAACCATATAAAAATAGTCATAACAACCTTTCCTTCAAACCCACTTATTGCTGGTTCAATCTTCTATCGAGCAATCCAAAGATTCTTGTCGTCGGGATTCGATTTACAGAAAAGATCGGTTATTTCTTGAATGTCCGTTTCTATTTCTTTGTGGACGTTCCCTAGTGCCAGACCAGTCAGTCGATTTTCAGACATGTTGACTCTCAAAAAGTCTTCAAGCGCTTTAGAACAGAAAAAGAACGCACTGCGGTCGCTGATGTCACGGGGATAGTCGCAAATATTTGCAACAGTGTCGTCACGTTTGGAAAAAATGAAGAAAAGTGTGCTGATTTAATGATTTTCAGGGCATCGGTAGCTGTTTGAGCACTCTTGAATGGATCAGTTTTGCAATGGCTATGCCACAATAAAATCTCATTTTTCAGCACTGTCTCATTGTGACTGGTGAGATCTTCTTTATAAACTTTAGCAGCAAGTACAATTTCTTCAATCGTTACTCCTGCAGAGTATGCTGGAATCAGTCCCTCCAGATGCAGTATTTTCGAAAATTCACCTTTGAACCTTAACGTCAATGAAGAAATCATGTAGTCCAGGAAAGGGTAGTAAATTGTAGCTCTGTAATTCGGGTTTAGCCCCTAGCCCTTTTTTGGCCCTCTTTAAAATGTTTGCCCTTTTTTGGCTCCAACTCTCCTTGAGCAACTCGGATTGTGAAATTTGTAATGTGTGAATCAAATGGCATCGAAATTTTATTTTATTCGTTATGATAATGTGGCAGCTTGGTAATCAGCTGATAATAAAACATTAATCGATTATCAAGTGTCATCACTTACACAACGTAGAAATGAAAAGGTAAGGAAATATTTTGCACAAAACGCCACTAAAGAATTTTTTTATCAGATATTTAATAAAAAAGCAAGTGCCAGCAACAGCAGAAAACTTCGAAAATGAAGAAAGCGATAAAAGTGATGAAAGTCGTTTCGATGACAAGACGAGCCATATGTGCCGGCGTTAAGTTTTTTCTTATATTTGGCGGAACAAAGTAATTACTGCTTACTTAACGTATTTTTATTATTAAAAAATATAAATAGAATTATAACAAGTAAGGACGGGCTGACAATATGCTGTTAAGTTTTTAACGAGTAGAGCCCTCTATGTCATTTATTTCAACTTTCAGAGCTTCCTAACCATAAGAAAGTGAGTTTAATTCAATTTCTGTAAAAAATGCGAGATGCATTCGGTACAAATATTGACAGTAGACAATTTTTGGCATAAAAAATTTAAAACCATACCGTGTATCCTCAGTATGCCGTTAGGTGCAAAATGCACGTAACTCGCACGTATGATACCTCAACCTTGCACGTAATGACTTAGTTCGAACGGGGGGTGGGGGGAGGGCTTTAGCCCCCATAGCCCCCCCCCCCACTAGATCCACAACTGGCGATTCAGGCTTTTTCTATTCACCTGATTCACCTTCCCCGTTTTCCTTCATTCGTGCCACATTTCCATTGGGAGACACTCTTCGCAGGTTATTAATTTCCCTCCCAACAAAGAGATTGACTGGCTCCATCGGACTACAGTTTTTTTTACAGCTGATATTTTAACAGTCCCCCCTATTGCGAGTGTTGATCGGAGTAGAATCGACAATTTGTCGATTCCATTTTTTGCATTTAATATTATTACTACACAAATTAATGGCCAAATCTTTGGACCATTATAAACAGTTATTTTATACAAGAGAGATTTTGCTATTTTTTTCAACTTTTCGATGTATATAACATAATTTGTATACATTATAAAGATAATCGATTATTGCTCAGCGGTCGACTATCTACTGCAATCGACACTCGCAATAGGGGGGAGTGTTTGACGGAATATAAATATAGAACCCGAGTGGTTGAGAATAGTCTCTCTGCCTATTTGCACGGTATTGGTAAAAGATTGAAATTGTTTTGGTTGAATTCTATCTTACTTGAGCAGATATGTATTCAAAGTTAATTTCCTTGCTATCAAGAAAGCTATACTATCTATAGAGCTCACTTTAAATGACTGTAATTACAAACTATTGTATTTAGAAGAATATTATTCTTAGCAAATAATATTTTGCTATTGCAATTTGCAAACTCACAAACCAGTATAGACACAGTATTTGACCATATACCGCTAGGAAGAATATATGGGGGAACTTAAGAGCTTTTATTTAAGAATTCATGAGCTTAACACCGGCTTATAATAATTGAATTTCAATTATTATGTTTTCTAAGAGAAACTGAAAAGAAAGAAATATTTACTGGCATATTGCGATGGAACCATTTCGAAAACCGCCAACTTAATCATCATCAGGCAATTTTGTAATGTTATCAAAGGTTTCACCGTGGTTTCATTCATGGTGAAACTGCAGTTACCTTTAACCACTAGGCTATCCTGCTGGTATTTGTTTTCATGCTTAATTCAGTTTTTCTCATTTCTACACAACTGAGACATTTTGCCTCTATATTAATTTGTGTGCCATGTAGATTTGTTTTTGTAAAGTTCTTCTTGAGAAGCTTGTTATTCTTGGTTCGAATCCCGGTGAAACCTTTGATAAAATTACAAAATTGCCTGATGATGATTACGTTGCCGGTTTTCGAAATCGTTCCATCGCAATATGCCAGTAAATGTTTCTTTTTTTCTGGTTCTCTTAGAAAACATACTAATTGAAATTCAATTATTATAAGCCGGTGTTAAGCTCATGAATCCTTAAATATAAGTGTAAACTGAACACACCATTAAACAAACATACATAAAAATGTAAAACTGAGCCCGAGTTTACAAAGCTTCTCATTCGTAACGAAGAAGAACTTTACAAAACAAATTTACATGGCACACAAACTAATATAGAGACAAAAATATCTCAATCGTGTTGTTAGTGTAGAAATGAGAAAAAACTGAATTAAGCGTGAAAACAAATACCAGCAGGATGGCCTAGTGGTTAAAGGAAACTGCAGATTCACCATGTGATTCATGGTTCGAATCCCGGTGAAACCTTTGATAACATTACAAAATTGCCTGATGATGATTACGTTGGCGGTTTTCGAAATGGTTCCATCGCAATATGCCAGTAAATGTTTCTTTCTTTTCAGTTTCTCTTAGAAAACTTAATAATTGAAATTCAGTTGTTATAAGCCGGGGTTAAGCTCATGAATTCTTTAATATAAGTATAAACTTAACACACCATTAAACAAACATACTTAAGAGCTTTTATAATGTATTGCCTTTTCTTCAATTGTTTAATCACCAGTTGAGGACGTACACAGGTAGGCTAGTACTTTTTAATGCAAGCCTTTTATGTGACACATTGGCAACACTTATTTTGAACTATGTAAATTTTCGGAACAGGAATGTTGAAATATTTGTCATTTGCTTTTTATTATTAAATTTTTAGGAAAATATCAATAAGAATACTTTTCCAGTTTACTTCTTCGTACTTTATTATCATTTAAATATGGAAAAAACTGGTCATAACGGACAATAATTAAATTTTTGTGTTGATATTTTGAAATGGCTTTTATTAAATGCAACTATGTGATATTTGAGCGGGTTTTGTGCATGTGCGACATTTTTCATAATTGGTACTAGAAAAGTGTGTGCACACTCAGCATAGGGTTTGAGTTTTAAGCCACATTCCTTAACAAGGAATGAATGAATGAAGAGCAAGCGTTCTTAAATCAATGATTTAAAATTTCAAATGATTACACAGTTTTACAGCTCTGCCTGCACAGAACCCTAATTGAACATTTTCAACCGAAACAACAATGGCAACCCAGATTTTCCCGTTATGCTAACTGAAGGGAGTGCCTGTCAGAAAGAAGTTAACACACTTGTACTTATCCACAATGATTTATATCAGTGGTTGGCAAAAATTAGAAAGTAAGTGTATTAGTGAGAGCGAGAGGATGAGCATCCCAGTAGGAAATTAAAGTTAAAATTACAACATGCAGGGGATGCATTTATAGCAAAAATTTTGAAATATTTAATTTTTGATTTAGAAATAGTTTGAAATATTTTCAAAATATAGCAAAAATAGAGGCGAACACTTGCCTAAAAAATCATATTTCCGAAACTAATACCTTTGCCACAACCGGGAAATCCAATATGCTTAAAATATGTATATGGAACTGACTTAAAAAATGAAAACACAAATATACATTCAATTCAATTTGTTACTATTTCGCTAAGTTTTTTTAACATTCTATAGTAGTTTTTTGCACTGCTGAAGTTAAAGTTTTTTCTGGCTCAGAAAAAAAGGAGTCCAGAATGAAATTGTTACAACTTTTGTTAAAATAATTTAAAAACCCCATATTGTATTGAACAACAACGTACCCAAAAAGGTAAAAACCCAAACCTAGACATGTTTTGAAAATGAGCTACATATGGAAAGGCCGTCATACCAGTTATAATAACATTTCTCATAGGGAACTTTAACATTTTTGCAACAGCCTTGCGCATTGTTTATTCGTTGCTGTCTCGCTAACGACTGGTGATGGAGAGCAAGGGTACGCTTACACAGCCACCGGTAAACAGAAAAATTGCAATCAGCTGATGAAATCGGTTGGGGCAGTGTTAAAACTACAACCGATTATCGGCCGGCAGCTTTTTTCTTAAATTTTACTTTTTCGCAAAAATACGATTGCGTTTACGCTTTTATGTGCTTATCCCATAAAGGGCGCTGGTTTTGCACACACTTAATTAATTTTTCACTCCATCGCACAAATAATTAATTTTTCGCAGTAAATGCACACAATTTATCGGACGATAAAATTTATCGGCAGTGAAAAACGACAACGGCCGACAACAATTCGGTGTACACACGCTCATCTAAATACATGTGTTTAGTTTTATCGGACGATTACAACCGGCATCGGGCGATTAAAATCGGTGGCTGTGTAAGCGTACTCTAATAGCGGTTTCTTTTCTGAAACAAATTGTTGCCTAAGTAAATGGTAAAGCCTTAATAGAGTTACTCCTACCCCAGAAAATTTTCAACATTTATAGTGCATGCAAAGAACATAAATGGCTAACCACGTGTATTAGCTAATTTTCACAAACGCGCTGTCAATGATAATAAAAATTCATTAGCAATTATTTCCTAAATTTAAATTTTCTTCGCTAAAAATATGTGAAGTTACGAAAATAAATTGTCACGATCAGCTGGGTTAGCAGAGTTGCACTGCCACACCGCCATTTTATGCAGGGTAAAGGTGTAACGCTTTTACGTTGCGAGCAGGCAACAATTTTCACAAAATAACGAAATACCCCGTAAAGGCGTTACAAAATATATTAACAACCTTTGCACGGCGTACAAAAAGCCTAACACTTTTGCCAGAAAAGTAACGCTATAAGAATATGTGTGAAGAAAGTCTGGCTCAATTGAGTAATGGCGCGCCGACCACTGGTTTATATGTACTAAGTCATTTATATATGTACATATGTTCTTTAAATGTTTACTTCTTTTCTTCCTTCTGTTTTTGCAAGAAATTCCAAACCATCTCATATTTTTCTAAAAAAAACTAACACTAGAGCACGTATATGTATGTGGGGTATAAATTCAAAAAAAAAATCTTTGAAATAAGACAGCTGACATAAATAAATTGATTTTGAACGCAATTTTACACAAATTTTTACAGTTTCACATTTTTCGCACCAAGAGAAATCAAAGGTAAATACTCTTACTACAATTTCTTATTGTATTCCAGACAAGTCTTAATATTAAATTATATGTTTTAACAGGTTTTTTAAATGGAAACGCATTCAAGGTCATCTGAGTATGCTGGATACAACGGACGTTTCAGGTTCTTGGTAACGAATCCAACAATTAAAGCTCGAGGAATCATTCAAGCTTTAACGTGCTGTATCCATATAAGTGCCAATGCGGTTTAGCAGTAAACAAATAGCAATGTTATGTTTTTTTCGTTCGGTGCAAAGATAAACAAATTTTTTGGCGTTCCAACTCTAGAGCAAGCAATATATAGCTGGCCATGGGAAAAGCATGGACCCTCTAAATATAATCCTGCAACAGTAAGCGATTGTCCTTGTGCTTTGTTGATTGTAATTGCAAAAGCAAGGCGTACAGAAAACTGTAAGAGCTTAAAATTGAATGGCAAATCTGTAGGAATCATTGGAATCCATGATATGAGCACGTCTTCACTTTTGCTTTTACCGCTGATGATTGTTGCTTCGATTACATTCGGCATTAATTTCTTAACGCAAAGTCTGGTTCCATTGCACAATTTCGGTGGGTCTGAATTCCGAAGAAGCATGATTGGTGAGCAAATTTTTAAAGTTAATATATGCGCAGGCATTTCAGGTGGTTATAAAGAGTTTAGAAATTCAATTGGATAATTCACAATTTGATCTTCTTCTGTAACTGTGTCGATCGATTTATATTTCGTCACTTCACCAGGAATTTGGTTTTGAATGCGTTCATTGATTTTGTTAACACGATCATTTTTGGGAGCTAAGATTGCTCGTTCGCATAGGCAAAAAAAAAATGTTTATTTAAAATTCTTAATTCTGAAATATGAAAAACCTTCATCTTGATCGAAGGTACTTACAGCCAAAATTTGGTGATGATTAAAGTGTGGGAAATATGTTTCCATCGGGAACACACACACAGAATTTGATTTTTATAGAAGACTAGATATACCCGGCGTACGTTGTAACGCCCGAGATCGAATGAATGTTGCGTTATTATTTCAGTTTTCTTTGTTGATAATTTAGTTTGTTGTTCTGTAAATTGAGTTGAATTTTGTACGCATATTTGGCGAAATTTTCGTTTAAAACATTTTATTATTGTACCTTATTGTAATGCATGTGGGTACACAATATTATTGATTTTTTGTTCGGTGCAAAGATAAACAAATTTTTTGGCGTTCCAACTCTAGAGCAAGCAACACATAGCTGGCCATGGGAAAAGTACGGACACTCTAAATTTAATCCTGCAACAGTAAGCGATTGTCCTTGAGCTTTGTTGATTGTAATTGCAAAAGCAAGGAAAACTATATAGTAAATTGTAACAGCTTAAAATTGAATGGCAAAACTGTAGGAATCATTGGGAACCGTGGAATGAGCACATCTGCATTTCGCTTTTACCGCTGATGGCTGTTGCTTCGATTACATTCGGCATTAATTACTTAACGCAAAGTCTGGTTCCATTGCACAATCTTGGTGGGTCTAAATTCCGAAAAAGCATTATTGGGGAGCCAATTTTCAAAGTTAATATATGCGAAGGCATCCCAGGTGGTTCTAAAGAGTTTAGAAATTCAATTGGATAATTCACAATTTAATCTTCATCTGTCGATCGATTTATATTTCGCCACTTCGCCAGGAATTTGGTTTTGATGCGATCATTTATTTTGTTAACATGATCATATTTGGGAGCTAAGATTGCTCGTTCGCATAGCTGAAAAAAAACTTAAATTTTAAATTCTTTATTCTGAAGTATGGAAAACATTCGTCTTGGCCGAAGGAACCTATAGCCGAAATTTGGTGGTGATTGAAGTGTGGGAAATACGTTTCCATAGGGACACACACACAGAATTTAATTTTTATAGAAGATGTAGATAGACCGAAGCTTTCAAATTTTTTTAACGACGGCAGATTACTAAACATCCAAAAGGAATAACAGCCAAACTCAACAATGCAGTCAAACTTTAGGTGTTAAAATAACCTAAGTTTGTACGGCATAGTTTGGAAAAATCCCATTTGTAGGGAAGGTGCCACGCCCCTTTTTTCCCAATTCCACATTTTACTGAAGGTGTTAAGACGTAACGTCATATAGCTCCTTACCAATTTTCATTATCCTACCATTACTAAATCCAGAGATATGCAGTATGATATATTCCATTCCATTCCATATATTCCATTATTCCACATTTTCTTGGTGGTGTTAGGGATTGACCTCATATAACTCCTTACTGAATTCCAATGTTCTGGGATTTATACCTTGAGAGTTACGCAGTATCAAAGATTCCATTTGTATGGGAGGTGCCACGCCCCTTTTATATTTCGAAATTATTTTTAGCCTAAAACCTTCGTGTTGATCGAAGGAACCTATGGCCCAAATTTGGTGATGATTGAAGTGTGGGAAATACGTTTCCATAGGTAACACACACACAGAATCTGATTTTTATATATATAGATTTGTATGGGAGTTGCCACGTCCCCTTTTTCCCAATTCCACATTTTCTTGGTGGTGTTAGGGATTGACCTCATATGATTCCTTACTGAATTTCAATGTTCTGGGATTTATACCTTCACAGTTATGCAGTACCAAAGAATTCATTTGTATGGGAGGTGCCACGCCCCTTTTATATATCCAAATTATTTTAGCCTAAAACCTTCCCGTTGATCGAAAGAACCTATAGCCAAAATTTGGTGATGTTTGAACTGTGGGAAATACGTTTCCATAGGTAATACACACACAGAATTTGATTTTTATATATATACATAGGTGTAGATAGACTGAAACTATCAAATTTTTTTAACAGCGGCAGATTACTAAGCGTAGGGGATTCAAGGGGTTGTGTAGCGCAATATATAGCTTCTCCAACCCAATTGTCAACCTCACCTTCGATCGGCGAATCCCGTTTCACTAACAGACGAGGCTCTGGCGACCCCAAGCTCCTCATGGAACTTGGGGGTGGGGAGGGAGGGATGGCCTGAAGGTTTAATGTGGCCATATAAATCGTTCCCGAGATGGTCGGGCCAGCACCTTAATGGTGCTGTGTTACCGGAGCGTATCGGATCTGTATCCGACAAAGGACCATCACATCGATAACACTCCCCAAAGCCTTCGGGGAGTAACTAATCGCTACAACAACAACAACAACTAAGCGTCCCAAAGGAATAACAACCAAACTCTACAATGCAGTCAAACTTTAAGTGTTAAAATAACCTAAGTTTGTACGGCAGCCATAGTTCTGAAAAATCCCAAAATTTGGTGATGGTTGAAGTGTGGGAAATACGTTTCCATAGGTAACACACACACAGAATTTGATTTTTTATATATAGATTTGTATGGGAGTTGCCACGTCCCCTTTTTCCCAATTCTACATTTTCTTGGTGGTGTTAGGGATTGACCTCATATGATTCCTTACTGAATTTCAATGTTCTGGGATTTATGCCTTCAGAGTTATGCAGTACCAAAGATTTCATTTGTATGGGAGGTGCCACGCCCCTTTTATATATCGAAATTATTTTTAGCCTAAAACCTTCGTGTTGATCGAAGGAGCCTATATCCAAAATTTGGTAATGATCGAAGTGTGGGAAATACGTTTCCATAGGTAACGCACACACAGAATTTGATTTTTATATATATAGACTAGAAGACCCAGCAGACGTTGTCCTGCCATAAATTTGGCCTATCTGCATACATTTTAATAAGCTTTTTCCGTCTAACTCTACCCTCCACCCTCTTCACTTTTTCCTAATCCTTATAGTCACTCCTCTCTCCGTCTTTTTCGCTTCATCTATCTCCATCTTCATCTCATTCTATCTCTTTCTCAATCTCCTTCTCCTTCCCTCTTTTCTCTTCTCTCAATTTCTTCTCATTCTTCTGCATCCCTTATTGCCTGTCCCAGAGGGTGGTATGTATTTTATTCCAGTCCCACTCCCAGTCCCACTCCGAGTCTCAGTCCCAGTCCTAGTCCTAATCCCAGTCCCAGTCCGTCTTTGGATAATATATTACTCTGTACCAAAGCACTCATCAACAGCTTTCATTTGATATCCATATTGTATAAACACTGTCTAGGCATTCACTGGCCCACGTTTTGGCCTATATATCGAAACCATGTTCCTGTAGTAACCACCGCGTGCGGTTTACGCAACTTGTGTGAAAGTTTGAACAAAATCGACCGACGCATCTCTTCAAACACCGGCGACCAACTAACACACATTTTAGCCTTTCTTTTTATATATATAGATTTTTATTTTTCACACTTCACTATAATATTAAAACGAAATGCAGATTTTCGTTGCTTTTGAAATTCGGCTTAAAAATTGCACATGGAACAACAAAGACTCTCCTGTATTAAAAACAATGTCATATTACCTCTAGATCGCGGGCCCCTCAGAAACTTCCTCCCCGCCCCCCCCTCTCGAAGGGCCTGGTGATGTGCTATATTTGATATCATTCGATATAATATTTTTATACTCAGTTGAGCAGAGCTCACAGAGTATATTAAGTTTGATTGGATAACGGTTGGTTGTACATATATAAAGGAATCGAGATAGATATAGACTTCCATATATCAAAATAATCAGGATCGAAAAAAAATTTGATTGAGCCATGTCCGTCCGTCCGTCCGTCCGTCCGTTAACACGATAACTTGAGTAAATTTTGAGGTATCTTGATGAAATTTGGTATGTAGGTTCCTGAGCACTCATCTCAGATCGCTATTTAAAATGAACGATATCGGACTATAACCACGCCCACTTTTTCGATATCGAAAATTTCGAAAAACCGAAAAAGTGCGATAACTCATTACAAAAGACAGATAAAGCGACGAAACTTGGTAGATGGGTTGAACTTATGACGCAGAATAGAAAATTAGTAAGATTTTGGACAAAGGGCGTGGCACCGCCCACTTTTACAAGAAGGTAATTTAAAAGTTTTGCAAGCTGTAATTTGGCAGTCGTTGAAGATATCATGATGAAATTTGGCAGGAACGTTACTACTATTACTCTATATGTGCTAAGTAAAAATTAGCAAAATTGGATGAAGAACACGCCCACTTTTTAAAAAAAAATTTTTTAAAATTCAAATTTTAACAAAAAATTTAATATCTTTACTGTATATAAGTAAATTAAGTCAAAATTCAACTCCAGTAATGATATGATGCAACAAAATACAAAAATAAAAGAAAATTTCAAAATGGGCGTGGCTCCGCCCATTTTCATTTAGTTTGTCTAGAATACTTTTATTGCCATAAGTCGAACAAAAATTTACCAATCCTTCTCAAATTTGGTAGGAGCATAGATTCTATGGCGGTAACTGTCCTCTGTGAAAACGGGCGAAATCGGTGGAAGCCACGCCCAGTTTTTATACACAGTCCACCGTCTGTCCTTCCGCTCGGCCATTAACACAATAACTTGAGCAAAATCCGATATATCTTTACTAAACTTAGCCCACGTACTTACCTGAGCTCACTTTTTCTTGGTATAAAAAATGGGCGAAATCTGACCATAACCACGCCCACTTTATCGATATCGAAAATTACGAAAAATGAAAAAAATGCCATAATTCTATACCAAACACGAAAAAAGGGATGAAACATGGTAACTGGATTGGTTTATTGACGCAAAATATAACTTTGGAAAAACCTTTGTAAAATGGGTGTGACACCTACCATATTAAGTAGAAGAAAATGAAAAAGTTCTACAAGGCGAAATCAAAAGCCCTTGGAATCTTGGCAGGAATACTGTTAGTGGTATTGCATATATAAATAAATTAGCAGTACCCGACAGATGATTTTCTGGATCACCTGGTCCACATTTTGGTCGATATCGCGAGAACGCCTTCACATATACATCTAAGGGCCACTCGCTTTTAAAACCCTCATTAATACCTTTAATTTGATATCCATATCGTACAAAAACATACCAGAGTCACCCCTGTCCCACCCTAATGGCGATATCTCGAAAAGGCGTCCACCTATAGACCTAATGCCCCCTCCCTCTTAAAATGCTCAGTAACACCTTTCGTTTGATACCCATATCGTACAAACATTCTAGAGTCACCCCTGGCCCACCCTAATGGCGATACCTCGAAAAGGCGTCCACCTATAGACCTAGTGTCCACTCCCTCTTAAAATGCTCAGTAACACCTTTCGTTTGATACCCATATCGTACAAACATTCTAGAGTCACCCCTGGCCCACCCTAATGGCGATATCTCGAAAAGGCGTCCACCTATAGACCTAATGCCCACTCCCTCTTAAAATGCTCAGTAACAGCTTTCGTTTGATACCCATATCGTACAAACATTCTAGAGTCACACCTGGCCCACCCTAATGGCGATATTTCGAAAAGGCGTCCACCTATAGAACTAAGGATTACTCCCTTTTAAAATACTCATTACCACCTTTCATTTGATACCCATTTCGTACAAACACATTCTAGAGTCACCCTGGCCCACCCTAATGGCGATATCTCGAAAAGGCGTCCACCTATAGACCTAATGTCCACTCCCTCTTAAAATGCTCAGTAACACCTTTCGTTTGATACCCATATCGTACAAACATTCTAGAGTCACCCCTGGCCCACCCTAATGGCGATATCTCGAAAAGGCGTCCACCTATAGACCTAATGTCCACTCCCTCTTAAAATGCTCAGTAACACCTTTCGTTTGATACCCATATCGTACAAACATTCTAGAGTCACCCCTGTCCCACCCTAATGGCGATATCTCGAAAAGGCGTCCACCTATAGACCTAATGCCCACTCCCTCTTAAAATGCTCAGTAACACCTTTCGTTTGATACCCATATCGTACAAACATTCTAGAGTCACACCTGGCCCACCCTAATGGCGATATCTCGAAAAGGCGTCCACCTATAGAACTAAGGATTACTCCCTTTTAAAATACTCATTACCACCTTTCATTTGATACCCATATCGTACAAACACATTCTAGAGTCACCCTGGCCCACCCTAATGGCGATATCTCGAAAAGGCGTCCACCTATAGACCTAATGCCCACTCCCTCTTACAATGCTCAGTAACACCTTTCGTTTGATACCCATACCGTACAAACATTCTAGAGTCACCCTTGGTCCAGCTTTATGGCGATATCTCGAAAAGGCGTCCACCTATAGAACTAAGGATTACTCCCTTTTAAAATACTCATTACCACCTTTCATTTGATACCCATATCGTACAAACACATTCTAGAGTCACCCTGGCCCACCCTAATGGCGATATCTCGAAAAGGCGTCCACCTATAGACCTAATGCCCACTCCCTCTTAAAATGCTCAGTAACACCTTTCGTTTGATACCCATATCGTACAAACATTCTAGAGTCACCCTTGGTCCACCTTTATGGCGATATCTCGAAAAGGCGTCCACCTATAGAACTAAGGATTACTCCCTTTTAAAATACTCCTTACCACCTTTCATTTGATACCCATATCGTACAAACACATTCTAGAGTCACCCCTGGCCCACCCTAATGGCGATATCTCGAAAAGGCGTCCACCTATAGACCTAATGCCCACTCCCTCTTAAAATGCTCAGTAACACCTTTTGTTTGATACCCATATCGTACAAACATTCTAGAGTCACCCCTGGCCCACCCTAATGGCGATATCTCGAAAGGGCGTCCACCTATAGACCTAATGCCCACTCCCTCTTAAAATGCTCAGTAACAACTTTCGTTTGATGTACATATCGTACAAACACATTCTAGAGTCACCCCTGGCCCACCCTAATGACGATATCTCGAAAAGGCGTCCACCTATAGACCTCATGCCCACTCCCTCTTAAAATGCTCAGTAACACCTTTCGTTTGATACCCATACCGTACAAACATTCTAGAGTCACCCCTGGCCCACCCTAATGGCGATATCTCGAAAAGGCGTCCACCTATAGACCTAATGCCCACTCCCTCTTAAAATGCTCAGTAACACCTTTCATTTCATTCCCATATCGTACAAACACATTCTACAGACACCCCTGGTCCACCTTTATGGCGATATCTCGAAACGGCGTCCACCTATGGAACTAAGGATCACTCCTTTTCAAAATACTCATTAACAGCTTTCATTTGATACCCATATCGTACAAACACATTATAGAATCATCCCTGGTCCACCTTAATGGGGACATCTCGAAAAGGCGTCCACCGATAGACCTAAGGCCCACTCCCTCTTAAAATGCTCAGTAACACCTTTCATTTGATACCCATATCGTACAAACAAATTCTAGAGTCAGCCCTGGTCTACCTTTATGGCGATATCCCTAAATGGCGTCCATCCATAGAACTATGGCCTACTCTCTCTTAAAATACTCTTTAATACCTTTCATTTGATACACATGTTATACAACCACATTCCAGGGTTACCCCAGATTGATTTTCCTTATTTTGTCTCCATAGCTCTCAACTGAGTATGTTATGTTCGGTTACACCCGAACTTAGCCTTCCTTACTTGTTTATTGATAAGCAGGTTGTTTAATTAAACACCAAGCAATTATACGGAAGTATATCCGCACCACCTGAAATTATGAGTGCCACTGCGTATAGGAAACATTTTATTATAACGTATAAACAAATAAAAAAATTTGCAATAAAATAATATTGCGACTATAAACTGAGATATAACCTATCCTATTTCAAGTTAGATCAAACTACACACGGGGTGCAAAACAAATTCAAAATCGGTTCAGTAGTTTAGGAGTCCATTGGCCGCAAACTTGTGACACGTGTTTTTTATATATAAAGAAGAAGATGAGATAGACTGAAGCTATCAAATTTTTTTAACGGCGGTAGATTACTAAACGTCCAAAAGGAATAACAGCCAAACTCAACAATGCAGGCAAACTTTAGGTGTTAAAATAACCTAAGTTTGTACGGCAGCCATAGTTCTGAAAAATCCCATTTGTAGGGAAGGTGCCACGCCCCTTTTTTCCCAATTCCACATTTTACTGGAGGTGTTAGGACTTAACGTTATATAGCTCCTTACCAATTTTAATTATCCTACCATTACTACATCCAGAGATATGCAGTATGATATATGCCATTTGTATGGGAGGTGCCATGCCCCCTTTTTCCCAATTCCACATTTCTTGGTGGTGTTAGGGATTGACCTCATATAACTCCTTACTGAATTTCAATGTTCTGGCATGCATACCCTCAGAGTTATGCAGTACCAAAGATTCCATTTGTATGGGCGGTGCCACGCTCCTTTCAGGTATCGAAATTATTTTTAGCCTAAAACCTTCGTGTTGATCGAAGGAACCTATGGGAAAAATTTTGTGATGATTGAAGCGTGGGTAATACGTTTCCATAGGTAACACACAGACACAGAATTTGATTTTTAAATATATAGATGTAGATAGACTGAAGCTAACAAATTTTTTTAACGGCGGCAGATTACTATACGTCCAAAAGGAATAACAGCCAAACTCAACAATGCAGTCAAACTTTAGATGTTAAAATACCCTATGTTTGCACGGCAGCCATAGTTCTGAAAAATCCCATTGGTAGGGAAGGTGTCACGCCCATTTTTTTTCCAATTCCACATTTTACTGGAGGTGTTAGGACTTAGGACTTAAAGTCATACAATTACCAATTTTCATTATCCTACAATTACTACATCCAGAGATATGTAGTATGATATATTCCATTTGTATGGGAGGTGCCACGCCCCCTTTTTCCGAATTCCACATTTTCATGGGGGTGTTAGGGATTGACCTCATATAACTCCTTACTGAATTTCAATGTTCTGGCATGTGTACCTTCAGAGTTATGCAGTATCAAAGATTCGATTTGTATGGGAGGTGCCACGCCCCTTTTATATATCGAAATTTTTTTAGCCTAATACTGTTTTCACACAGA
The DNA here is from genome assembly GCF_040869045.1 of Eurosta solidaginis. Taxonomy (NCBI): domain Eukaryota; kingdom Metazoa; phylum Arthropoda; class Insecta; order Diptera; family Tephritidae; genus Eurosta; species Eurosta solidaginis. The sequence goes on from NW_027136967.1 coordinate 351,715, forward strand.
AACTTAATGATCTCATTTCACCTGCTAATGAAATCGTAAATTTTTTGCTTTCACACAGAAGTAACTGCTCGATTAGTATGCAGGATGAGACAGACAATCATGGCGGAACGATACAAGCTGGGAGCATGGTGACATACCTACAAACAAAAAAAAATTCCATGTACTTGTAAATTCGATGGACAAATGTCAAAATCGTACTGCGCCGGTAGTTGATGTATCAAATCAAATAAAAAAGGTTATAATCAGGTGTCCAATGCGGCCACCTTGTATCGTTCCGCCATGCAGACAATGACATTTGCTTTGAAAACTAAGAAGCGGAAACGGATGCGGAACGCTTCCACCAGAGTTGCATTGTGCTTTTGACTTCATTAGGCATTCGATTAGCTACTAATGAAATAATAATAGATTCGAATTTTGTAGGGAAGATTGAGCTCAATAAGCGTCTTAATGTAGAAAACTGCCTTTATTATTCAATAAGCCGTCTGTGTGAAAACAGTATTAAACCTTCCCGTTGATCGAAGGAACATATAGCCAAAATTTGGTGATGATTGAAGTGTGGGAAATACGTTTCCATAGGTAATACACACACAGTATTTGATTTTTAAACGGTTTTATTTAGCTTGAGTTGACAGGCCGCATGGCCGCATGCACGGCTGCACGGCCGTTCTGAACGAATCTTGTAATTGAAATTTAAGTAACTTCCCGATAAGCTACAAGCATGAAACTTGGAATATAGTTCAGAACCCGATGACAATGCAATAATAAGAAAAAATCGCCGCTAGGTGGCGCATGGATCGAGATATTCACAAAAATCGTATTTGTGGCCCGATTTGGCTCATATTTGGAACACATAATGCATACAAGAATAGAAAGCGACCTATGAAAGAAAATCGCCGCTAGGTGGCGCATGGATCGAGATATTCGCAAAAATCTTATTTGTGGCCCGATTTGGCTCATATTTGGAACACTTAATACATACAAGAATTGAAAGCGACCTATCAAAAAAAAAAATCGCCGCTAGGTGGCGGAAGGATCGAGGTATACACAAAAATCATATTTGTGGTCCGATTTTGCCCACATTTGGAACACATAATACATAGATACATGAATAGAAAGCGACCTATGATGCCCGATTTGGCTCATATTTGGAACAAATATTGCATACAGTCCGGTAGAAGTGACATCAAAATATTTTGGAGTTGGAGGAGAGACAAGCGTACGTGGCGCAGAGTCGAGTAAAGTCTTTGGAAGGATTATGTATTGAGGACTTAGGTTGTAACAAATTGTCAGGAAACAGTCCTTGTAATAATAAGTCACTAAATGAACTAAATAGAATGAGAAATAATAGGCAATTAAATAAAGACTAAAAACTTGAAAATAAAATAATTAAAAGAAAATTTTTATGTTAAACGGTTTTATTGAAAACAATACTTACATGAAGTAATAATAATACGAAAAGCTAGAAAATAATTAGGTAGGTCCTAGGTACTAGTCATCACACTCCTTATCAATCTATGGCGTTGAATTAAATAAAAGCGTTGGACGCGTCATATTTCTACTGATAGTCATAAGTAAAACTAACTGAACCTTAATCAGTCACATTTTTAAAAATTTCACGCGCCCAACGCTTTTACTTAATTGTTTGATCAACATCATAGATTGATAAGGAGTGTGATGACTAGTACCTAGGACCTACCTAATTATTTTCTAGCTCTCCGTATTATTATTACTTCATGTAAGTATTGTTTTCAATAAAACCGTTTAACTTAAAAAATTTTTTTTTAATTATTTTATTATATATATAGATGTAGATAGACTGAAACTAACAAATTTTTTAACGGAGGCAGATTACTAAACGTCCAAAAGGAATAACAGCCAAACTCAACAATGCAGTCAAACTATAGGACTTAAAATAACGTAAGATCCTATGGTAGCCATAGTTATGAAAAATCCCATTTGTAGCGAAGGTGCCACGCCCCTTTTTTCCCAATTGCACATTTTACTGGAGGTGTTAGGACTTAACGTCGTATAGCTCCTTACCAATTTTCATTATCCTACTATTACTACATCCAGAGATATGCAGTATGATATATTCCATTTGTATGGGACGTGCCACGTCCCTTTTTTCCTAATTCCACATTTTCTTGGTGGTGCTAGGCGTTGACTTCATATAACTTTTTACTGAATTTCAGTGTTCTGGCATGTATACCTTCAGAGTTATGCAGTACCAAAAATTCTACTTGTATGGGAGGTGACACGCCCCTATTATATATCGAAATTATTTTTAGCCTAAAACCTTCGCGTTGATCGAATAAACCTATGGCCAAAATTTGGTGATGATTGAAGTGCGGGAAATACGTTTCCATAGCGAACACACACACAGAATTTTATGTTTATATATGGGACTCGGTCTATGAAAAGGTGGCTTATAACTCAAAAAAGAAACTGCGAGAAACCGCTGTTTATTTTGCGATAAACAGCTGTAAACAGCTGTTTTTTTTTGAGTCAAAAGCCACCTTTTCATAGACCGGGTCACATATATAGATTGGATTACTTAATTGTAACAGGTTGTCGGCCAAATCGGTGTACGAAAGAAACCGGCGATTGTCCAGCAGAGAGATCTCATTTTACTTATCTTATTGTTATTTATTTGTATTTAACGAAATGTCGGCAGTTTTTTAGTTTATTGTTTTTTATTCCATTTCGTTTCATCTAAGTAATCATTCAATTTGTTTCATTTCTTTTCTTGCATCCCATTCCATTTTGTTCCGTATTATTACATGTTGTTTCATTTAACTTCCCCTAATTTTATTCCATTTAATTTAATCTTGTTTCAGTTCATTTCCTTTCATTTTAACTTCGTTTTCCATTTTATAGAATATTTTTATACTCAGCTGAGCAGAGCTCACATAGTATATTAATTTTTTTCGCATAACGGTAATCCGTAACGACATAAACTAATCGAGATAGATATAGACTTCTGTATATCAAAATGATCTGGGCGAAAAAAGAAATTCATTTAGCCATGTCCGTCCGTCCTTCCGTCTGTCCGTAAACACGATAACTTGAGTAAATTTTAAGGCATCTTAATGAAATTTGATACGTAAGTTCCTGTGCACTCATCTCAGATCGCTATTTAAAATGAACGAAATCGGACCACGCCCACTTTTTCGATATCGAAAATTTCGATAAACCGAAAAAGTGCGATAATTAATTACCAAAGACGGCTAAAGCGGTGAAACTTGGTAGGCGGGTTGACCTTATGACGCAAAATAGAAAATTAGTAAAATTTTGGACAATGGGCGTCGCACCGCCCACTTTTAAAAGAAGGTAATTTAAAAGTTTTGCAATCTGTAATTTGACAGCCGTTGAAGATATCACGATGAAATTTGGCACGAACGTTACTCCTATTACTATATGTGTGCTAAATAAAAATTAGCAAAATCGGATGACAAACACGCCCACTTTAAAAAAAATTTAAAAGTCAAATTTTAACAAAAAATTTAATATATTTACAGTATATAAGTAAATTATGTTAACATTCAACTCAAGTAATGATATGGTGCAACAAAATACAAAAATAAAAGAAAATTTCAAAAATGGGCGTGGGTCCGCCCTTTTTCATTTAATTTGTCTAGATTACTTTTAATGCCATAAGTCGAACAAAAATTTACCATTCCTTGTGAAATTTGGTAGGGGCATAGATTCTATGACGATAAATGTTTTCTGTGAGAATGGGCGAAATCGGTTGAAGCCACGCCCAGTTTTTATACACAGTCGGCCGTCTGTCCTTCCACTTTATTTTTTTCACATCACTCCATTTCGCTTCATTCAATTTAATTTCATTTATTTTCGTTTCACTCCATTTCATTTAGTTCCCTTTCACTCTATTTTATTTTCTTTCTTTTCCTTTGTTTTGTTTTATTTCATTTCATGTACTTGCACTTCATTTAATTTCATTTCACTTATTTTAATTTCATTTTCTACTTTGTCTCATTTCATTTCGTTTCGTTGCATTTTATTTTAATTAATTTAATTTCTCTAAATTTTGTTTCATTTCACTTCGTTTCAATTCTTTTGATTTCATTTCATTTCACTTCATTTCATTTCGTTTTAGTTCATTTCGTTTGAATTTGTTTCATTCCGTTTCGTTTTATTTCATTTCAGTTCATTCAATTTAATTTCATTTAGTTTCCTTTCACCATATTTTATTTTATTTCTTTCCATTTTTGTACCTTTCATGAACATGAAATGGTATATTAACTTTGGTACGATGTTTGTAACGTTGAGAAATAAAGAAGATAGACTCACCATTAAGTATACCGAATTGATGAGGGCGACGAACTGAGTTGATATAGCCATGTCCGTCCGTCTGCCCGACCGTCTGTCTGTTTGAACGCAAGCTAGTCCCTCAAATTTTAAGATATCACACTGAAATTTGGCATAAGGATGTATTTTTGTATTATATTAGACAGTTTTTGGATACGGTAGGATCGGACCACTATAACATATATCTCTCATACAACCGATCGTTCAGATAAGACGATTTTGGTCATTCCTGCCGCAATTTTGAAAGTATAAACGTGAAACTTGGTGATATATATTCTAATATATCATAGAAGATATCCTGAAAAAATCACTTTGCTCGGAGCTATATATAGTATATATCCCATACAACCGATCGTTCAGATAGAAAGATTTTCACCAATTTCTTCCTTAATTTCCAATATAAAAACGTGAAACTTGGTGATATTTATTGCAATATATCGTAGAAGATTTCATGAAAAAATCATTTCGATCGGAGCTATATATAATATATATCCCATACAACCGATCGTTCCATAAGGAGTTTTTTGCCATTTTTTATATTTATCTTAAAATCGTTTAGGTATGTACATCTGTTCACTATATATTTCTTATCTTATACAGCGCATTATTTGGAGATTACCAATGGGATAAGATTATTGTTCAGCCCCATTCATGAAAGGTATGAAGTCTTCGGCACAGCCGAAGACAGTCCCGTCCTTACTTGTTTTGTTTAATTTCATTTCATGTACTCCCACTTAATCTCATTACACATAATTGAAACAACAGTATTTCCCGGCTTGTACACAACGGAAGAAAACATGATTGGTTGGGTGAAAGAGTCATTTTAGCTTCGTGCGCTAAACCACTTAAGGCTTTGGCGCCAGCCATTGTGTTCCACAGCCTTTCTACTAATAGTTGAAGGCCTAAGGGTACGCTTAGGCCACCCAGATTGATCGCCCCATGTCGGTCGTAATTGTCCGATAAAAATAATCACATGTATTTAGATAAGCGTGTCTACATTTCAATCGATCTGTTGTCGGCCGTTGCCGTTTTCCACTGCCTATAAATTCGCGCGTCTTCAATTTTATCGTCCGATTCTGTTTATTAAATTGCGTGCATTTACTGTGAAAAATTAATTATTTGTGCGATGGACAGAAAAATTAATTAATTGTATGCAAAACACGCACCGTTTATGGAATAAGCACATAAAAGCATAAACGCAAGCGTATTTTTGCGAAAAAGTAAAATGTAGAAAAAAAAGCTGCCGGCCGATAATCGGATGCAAATTTAGCACCATCCCGGCCGATTTCATCAGCTGATTTTGACCAACAAAAAAGTGATGGGCTTCGCACCCAAAAATTAGCGAAATTCCGAACGTTCAGCAGTGAAGCGCAAAGAAGCACTTATTTTAACAAATGCATGTACACAAAATCACATATTCACCTGTTCTGATATTAGAAAGCTATTAAATGCTCTGTGAAATAAATACAGCATTTAAACGATAAAATGGTTTCTACTTGATACTTTTTTGTCATACATTTAAAAATATTTTGCCTTGTAAACGAACTTTCATACTCACACAAATCGGCTGTTTCGAACTTCGAATTCCTTCTCCAATAATGGGACAAATTATTTTTGGGAGAAAAATGTTCAAGAGAGATGAACGCTCATGGAAATATTTAGAATTGCACTGATCGACTACCATGTATTTAAAAAAATGCTATAATTCATTACGAAAGGCCGATAATTTGGGGAATCTTGACACTTAGGTTGACTTTATGATAATTAAGTAGTATAAATTTTGGAAATTTTTTGATAATGGGGGGTGGAAGATGTCCTTACTATTGTACATACACTTTATAATAATTAACAAAATCAGTTAGCCACCACACCCAATTTAAAAAAATGTATATCGAAGTTTCGAAAAATTGGGAAAAGCACGGTAATTCATTACCAAAAATAGATAAGGTGGTGGAACTCGATATGTTGATTGACTTTAAGACTGAAAACCGAAATTCTGAAAAATGGGTGGCACGGTCAAAAGAAGAAAATTTAAAAGCTTTTAACCCGTAAATCGAAAGCCGTTCAAGATATCATATTGAAATTTACCGTGGAGGTTGTCCCAAAAAAACCATATCGGAATTTCGAAAGATAGGAAAAATGTGATATTTCTTTATCAAAGACTGGTTAAGTGAGGAAACTTAATATGTTGGGTAGATGGGTCGCAAAAAAAGTTGTTAAAGGCCGCCTATGAAGCTAAAGCTTATATTGAAAGGCTTTCGGAATTTGTATTTTAATTTTGTTGGTCCTTCGAAATATTGACGAAATTGTTTTTTTGTTGTATTTATATGTAAATTGGTTCATTGACATCCGATTTTTGAAACGGTTTCGTCATTCCCTTGGTCTTGAAAATCTGCATATTTGCTTTTAATGTCCTCTCGAGTTCTGAAGTCGTTTTTACATAATTCAGCTACCTAACGGGGTTTTACCCCCCAAAAAGTATCTTTTTTGTTTTACCACACGGAATAATTTCCAAATTATTGACATTATTGCTTTTGAACTATTTTCTTAAGTTAATAAACAAGAAGTTATAGCACTTTTAATGATATTTATAGCTACTCATCAACCTGAATCTTATTACTAGTTATTCGGTATGTGCATATAAAAAACATTTAACATATGAAGTTTTCTAACGAAAACGCTATACCCGGCTAATAACAAGTTCCTAGATAAATGAGAGAAAGTGCCCTTGCCTTAAATGAAGACACATTTACAAATGCAGGTTATGATACAATAGCTAGTTATGGAAGAACACACATACAGGAATATAGGGCAACTAGATTTGAAGTTAAGATAGATAGTTCTTTGTAATTATTGCATTTTGGTATGACAAAATTTATTTATTGCGCTTCGGTTTGAAATCTTTTGGAATTATTGCGTCTTGGTTTATAAGTTATTGGATTTTCGAGCACTTTGGTAAGAAGACTATTAGCTTTATGTAGAGTAAAAGGTGTTTAAGCCGATAATCTAAATATCTCGTGCCACCCTAATGCGCACTTTTTATTGTCTAACCGTTGCACACAAATCAATGTCAGTGTCCGAATTAAGGGGAAACTTAACGAAAAAGCCTGCGATCGGCCGGTCCGATATAAATCTTAGTTATTTTTTGTTTTTCTTTGCTTTTTGACTTTCAAGAACTGCAGTCAAGAGCAACGGAGCAGCTACCACATCGAAGGTAATTTAAAGTTAAATACATACATTGCCTTTCATATTTTTTATACTTTATTCTATAAACATATTAACCCCACTGTAACGAATTTAAACTATTTTCTTTTAGTGAATTTTATCTCCCTTCTCATTCCCATAATTAAATCATTCCGGAGCATAAGCCCGTAACGAGTGCCCCGGCTTGACATTTGGTCCATCTCCCCGTAGGAAAACTAACCAGCACACACCTGAAATACAGATCACAAACGCGGAATTGTTATATTACTAAACCCGGCTAACAAAACAACTTTTTTCATCACTAAAACACATCACCATGTTCATAAAATCAAAGGTACGTGGGTGTTCAATTGCACTAAGATATTTTTGAGATAATAAATAATTAAATTAGGTTTTGTGAGAAAATTTTATTCACGAGTGCGTGGAAAACAGACAAGGTTTTTTTAGTGTTCAGCAAGTGATTTCATTTTTTTGTGCAACAGAAGTGCGCTAGTGTTTGTTTTAGTTAGAAGGTGGCACGCAGCACCGTTGCACTCGATTAAACCCCCAACCAAAGGTGAGAATATTCGATGCAGATACGGGTTGTTGGTGCATTGTTTTTCGGTTAACATAACCAAACACATTTACTCCACAAACTCTGCACTCAGGTTTTTCATAACCACAATTTGGCTGAAACTTCGCAAAGACAATCTATTGCTTTCTTGCTGTATGCCAAAATGTTACTATATGTCCTACTTATTTTGCTATTGTTGTAAAACGGATTTTGTAAATGAACACATTGTGCACTGACCAAATAGAGCAAATTGTGGATATTTTTTGTCGATAAACAGATACTTGAGTTTAATTAATTTAAATACATCAAATTGCATAGGTCTATCGACGATTTCGGTGGAGCTTCCTAATTCCGAGAATTTCGATAAACAGATTTCTATTTCCATGGCATCGTCCGGGCTTTTTCTATTCACCTGATTCACCTTCCCCGTTTTTCTTCATTCGTGCCACATTTCCATTGGGAGAAACTCTTCAGAGGTTATTAATTTCCCTCCCAAGGAGGTTATTAATTTCCCTCCATTGGACTACAATTTTTTTACAGCTGATATTTTAACAGTGCTTGACGGAATATAAATATAGGACCCGAGTGGTTGAGAATAGTATCTCTCCTTATTTGCACTGCATTTGTAAACGATTGAAATTGTTTTGGTTGAATTCTATCGTACTTGAGCAGATTTGTATTCAAATTTAAATTTCCTTGCTATCAAAAAAGCTACACTACCTATAGAGCCTACTTTAAATGACTGTAATTGCAAACCATTGTGTTTAGAAGAATATTATTCTTAGAAAATAATATTTTGCTATTGCAATTTGCAAACTCACAAACCAGTATAGATACAGTATTTGACAATATATCGCTAGGAAGAATATATGGAGGAACTTAAGAGCTTTTATATTGTATTGCCTTTTCTTCAATTGTTTAATCACCAGTTGAGGACGTGCACATGTAGGCTAGTACTTTTTAATGCAAGGCTTTTATATGGCACATTGGCAACACTTATTTTGAACGATGAAAATTTTCGGAACAGGGACGTTGAAATATTTGTCATTTGCTTTTTTTATTATTAAATTTTTAGGAAAATTTCAATAAGAATACTTTTCCAGTTTACTTCTTCGTACTTTATTATCATTTAAATATGGAAAAAACTGGTCATCACGGGAATGAGTTCAGGAGTGCAGTTTTTTTTCCACTACTGAATGAAGAATGGGTTGACTTTTAAGCCACATTCCTTAACAAGGAATGAATGAAGAAGAGCAAGCATTCTTAAATCAATGATTTAAAATTTCAAATGATTGCACAGTTTTACAGCTCTGCCTGCACAGAACCCTAATTGACCATTTTCAACCGAAACAACAATAGCAACCCAGATTTTCCCGTTATGCTAACTGAAGCGAGTGCCTGTCAGAAAGAAGTCAACACACTTGTACTTATCCACAATGGTTTATATCAGTGGTTGGCAAAAATTAAAAAGTAAGTGTATTGGTGAGTGCGAGAGCATGAGCATCCCAGTAGAAAATTAAAGTTAAAATTACAACATGCAGAGGACGCATTTATAGCAAAAATTTTGGAATATTTCATTTTTGATTTAGAAATAGTTTGAAATATTCTCAAAATATCGCAAAAATAGAGGCGATCACTTGCCTCAAAAATCATATTTCCGAAACTAATACCTTTGCCACAACCGGGAAATCCAATATGCTTAAAATATGTATATGGAACAATTTTGTTACTATTTCGCTAAGTTTTTTTTTAACATTCTGTAATATTTTTTGCAGTGCTGAAGTTAAAGTTTTTTCTGGTCCAGAAAAAAGAAGTCCAGAATGGAATTGTTACAACTTTTGTTAAAATAATTTAAAAACCCCATATTGTATTGAAAAACAACGTACCCAAAAAGGTAAAAACCCAAACCTGAACATGTTTGGAAAATGAGCTACATATGGAGAGGCCGTCATACCAGTTATAATAATATTTCTCATAGGGAACCTTAACATTTTTGCGAGAGCCATGCGCATTGTTTATTCGTTGCTGTCTCGCTAACGACTGGTGATAGAGAGCAAGGGTACGCTTACACAGCCACCGATAAACAGAAAAATTGCAATCAGCTGATGAAATCGGTCGGGCTGGTGTTAAAATTACAACCGATTATCGGCCAGCAGCTTTTTTTCTTAAGTTTTACTTTTTCGCAAAAATACCATTGCTTTTACGCTTTTATGTGATTATCCCATAAAGGGCGCCGGTTTTGCACACAATTAATTAATTTTTCACTCCATCGCACAAATAATTAATTTTTCACAGTAAATGCACGCAATTTATCGGACGATAAAATTTATCGGCAGTGAAAAACGACAACGGCCGACAACAATTCGGTGTACACACGCTCATTTAAATACATGTGTTTATTTTTATGGGACGATTGCGACCGGTATCGGGCGATCAAAATCGGTGGCTGTATAAGCGTGCTGTAATAGCGCTTTCTTTTCTGATATAAATTGTGTCCTAAGTAAATGGTAAAGCCTTAATAGAGTTACTCCTACCCCAGAAAATTTTCAATATTTATAGTGCATGCATTAGCAATTATTTCCTTCATTTCAATTTTCTTCGCTAAAGATATGTGAAGTTACGAAAATAAATTGGTACGATCAGCTGGTTTAGCAGAGTTGCACTGCCACACCGCGATTTTATGCAGGGTAAAATTGTAACGCTTTTGCGTTGCGAGCAGGAACAATTTTCACAAAAGAACGAAATACCCCGTAAAGGCGTTACCTGCTTTTCAGAATAGAACAAAATATATTTACAACCTTTGCGCGGCGTACAAAAAGCGTAACGCTTTTGCCAGAAAAGTAACGCTATAAGAATATGTGTGAAGCAAGTCTGGCTCAATTCAGTAATGGCGCAACGACCACTGGTTTATATGTACTAAGTCATTTATATATGTACATATGTTCTTTAAATGTTTACTTTTTTTCTTCCTTCTGTTTTTGCAAGAAATTCCAAACCATCTCATATTTTTCTAAAAAAAGTAACACTAGGGCACATATATGTATGTGGGGTATAGATTAAAAAAAAAAATCTTTGAATTGGGAAATAAGACAGCTGACATAAATAAATTGATTTTTAACACAATTTTAACCAAAGCACCAAGAACAATCAAAGGTAAATACTCTTACTATAATTTCTTATTGTATTCCAGACAAGACTTAATATTAAATTATATTTTTTAACAAGTTTTTTAAATCGAAACGCATTCAAGGTCATCTGAGTATGGTGGATACAACGGACGTTTCAGGTTCTTGGTAACGAATCCAACAATTAAAACTGGAGGAATCATTCAACCTTTAACTTGATGTATCGGTGCAGTGAAATAACTCACAAATGCGATAACTCCAAACAAAAAAATGAAATAACTCCCAAATATTTTCCATACAAATTGGGACTTATTTCATTATGAAATAGCTCCCAATTCATTGGGACTTATTTCATAATTTTTGCTGGTAATTATTTCATAATGAAATAACTTCCAAATGAAATAATCCCCAATAATATTTCTTTGGGAGTTATTTCATTTTTATTGGGACTTGCTTCATTGTTTGTAGTTCAGGCATTGGGAGTTATTTCATTTTTGTTGAGAGTTATTTCATTTTCTTAAAAATACAATTTTCTTCTAATAGTTTCTATGGGTCGGCTATACATTAAGGGACCAATTGGATTTTTTTCGTAAACCAAAAGGGTTTGAACTTTGAATTTGGCACATAGGTTCTCAGTGAGTTCCCCAACGAGAATCAGTACGTAATTTTTAATAATTATTAACAATTTACTAGTACTTAGTAGTTAAAGTTACCGTGGTATAACCATCACTTTTTATATACATACGAACACTATCACAAGAATTTTATACATAAGTATACTTTATAATGTTTGTAAAACCACAATCAACTATTTTCATTTGTTTAAATTTGCGTATTATTGTATAGTATTAAAATTTAATGATTCATTTGTTTACTTTCCGCGAACATACAGCATACAGCCATTTTATCTAATTCACTGCTTGCTTGGTGGTACCAGATGCTTTAAATTGTTCCAACTAAAGAAATTTTTTTTAATAGTACCAGCGAGGAAAATGGACCCTTTTCAGTCAATTCTATTTATTTATTTTACAAAAAAATAGAAAATTTGGAATAAAAAATCACACGATGCACAGCAATTCTGCGTAGAACGTCTTTCTGCATAAGCGGCCTTCAGCCGCGCTTAAAAAAAATAGCCCAGGGTTATTTTTTTTAAGCGCGGCCGAAGGCCGCCTATGCAGAAAGGTGTTCTACGCAGACTTGTTCCTTTTATTTTTTACTTTTAATAAATTATGTCAATTTCATAAAAAAATGCGATTTTTTAAAATAAATTACGTTTACTTCGACGACACTATTCAAGTTTTCTTTTAATTGTAACTTTTACATATGTACATAATAGTTTGCTGTATTTTTCAAATCTCATTGTAACTGATTATATAGTATAAAGATACCATTTCAAATTTTGATATGGGATTTATTTCATTTTTTTGGGACTTATTTCATTTGGGAGTTATTTCATTTTTTTTGGGACTTGTGGTTTCATTATGAAATAACTGGCAAATATTGGGAGTTATTTCATTTCCTTCTTGGGGAGTTATTTCATTTATTAAAGTTGGGAGTTATTTCATTTTTATTGGGACTTATTTCATTGGGAGTTATTTCATGGGAGTTATTTCATTTGGGAGTTATTTCACTGCCCCTGCTGTATCCATATAAGTGCCAGTGCAGTTTAGCAGTAAACAAATAGCAATGTTATGTTTATTTCGTTCGGTGCAAAGATAAACAAATTTTTTGGCGTTCCAACTCTAGAGCAAGCAATATATAGCTAGTTATGGGAAAAGCATGGACTCTCTAAATTTAATCCTGCAACAGTAAGCGATTGTCCTTGTGCTTTGTTGATTGTAATTGCAAAAGCAAGGCGTACAGAAAACTGTAAGAGCTTAAAATTGAATGGCAAATCTGAAGGAATCATTAGAATCCGTGATATGAGCACATCTTGTCAGGTCGTGGGTCGTCCCCGCGTTGGGCTTCACTCACACCTTGGCCCGCTTGGATGTAGGGAGCTTCGCATGTCGAGGTGGAGTACGCTGGTAAAAACAGCAAGATTGAATTAAATTTTTCCTTGTTCAAAATATATGAACAAATAAACCAAAGATTTACCCTCGGGTCCCCCTCCTAAACCAGGGGTGGTATCCACAGTAGGTTTGCGCAGAACACCTCTCTACGTTGGTGGCCTACGGCCGCGCGTAGAAAGTAGTACCCTGGGTGGTTCCAACACCGGTTTGGAGACCAAAACTATATCCGCACAACACACTTATGTTCACAGTTTTTTTTTGGTGGGTACTTAACAGCAAGCACCTGAAGAGCACAAACTTTCACCGCAAATATCTCCGGATAGAGATACAATTTTTAATTTCCGCCTTCGGTATATTGTCCGCGAGATTAAGACGCGTCGTGGGACACCTCTTTCGACCTTCTAGGTAGCAGTCGACCTCGCACCTAAACTCGAAACTTTAATACAATTTTATAAAATTGTGTTTACAAAAAAATGTAAACACGAGAAATGTCAAATGAAATGTCCCAAAATAAAACACCATGGTGAACTCACATAAGTTCACAATGATGAAAAAAGCTTCATTTGGAAGATTGCCAGATGGGCGTGTTTGATATGGTGAGAATAAGGACAGGGATGGATATAGGGTGGTCAGGATTGGAATAGACAAAAGAAAGACCGTGGGAAACGGCATAAGGAAACGGTTCTTTTCAGCGGTTCGGATGGTATAAAAGGGGGTAACTGAAGGAGAACAAAAATAAAGTAAAGTATAGCAGCATATCAAGCTGAAGTGCACGCGCCGCTTTTGTTGTAAGGAAGATATCCTCGAAAATTTTGTGTGTGGTTTAAGTTTTTTAAAAATTCCCTGTGCGCGGAGACCCAGAAAGGGTCAGTGTAGTGCCGAGAATAACAATTCGGTAGTTTTGATATAAGACAAAGTGCCTTCGGTTCTGAACGCGGTTTCGGTCGATAATCGGGAGGGAGAAGGGCAACACAAAACCCAACTACCAGGACAGGATTCATCGCGGCAGAGAGAGGTGGAATAATTAATAAGCAGGTGAGTCCGTAAATGTTAAAGGATTTTTTTTTGTCATCTAGACTTCCGCGCCGTTTGGGGTTCACGCGACCTCAATTTTGACTTCGGTCACCAGCCTCCTCATTAAATCCGCAGGCACGGATTCTCTTGGGTGAAGATTCCCACTCAAGCATTGTTTTCGTTTGCATAATCCCAAACTCTAGAATTTACTATCGCTTTGATTTTTTTTTTGAACAAAATAATAAATTTTTGTGGATGCATTCATGTCATATTGCGCGTAGGTATGAGGGCAATATAACAGGGATGCATGTGGGACATAAGGCGCGTGAACGCCAAATCGTGTTAGGGGGCCGTAGTGAAGAAAAAAAAAAGGGAAATTTGTTTTAAGTGGCGCTAATTGAGATTTTATTCTCGTAGTGGGAACCGGAGGTGGCCAGTGAAGCCTTCTGGAAGCGCCAGGGAATTACATTTTTGCGAATCACAGTTTTTTTGCGCACCACGAATTTTCTACAAATCACGAATTTTTTACGAATCACAGTTCTTTGCGAATCACGTATCGTACAAAAATCCAATTTTACGAAGCTACGAATTTCCACGAATTCGGCATCAAAATTTTTCAAATACAACAATTCTTTGTGCAACTTCGACGTCAAAGTGTTGCGAGTATCAACCTTTTTGATAAAATTCAACACCATTGTTGATGCAAAGTCCCTATCCGTTCTACGTAGTCGACGTCATTTTTATACGTACTCGGCGTTATTGCGGGCAAATCCGCTACACATTCGATCGCCGATTTATTCAAAACCCTACAACAAATCTTGCATCTCGGAAGGCTGCATCCAATTGGATTTATTTGTTCGTCTCGCCATTTACCTTAACGTTGGAGCGACCTACCTCGTTATAGCACGCAGCATAAAAGTTCACCATAGTGTAATTTGTATAAAAGCTTTTTAGGTGAGATAGGAATTAATAAACAAGTCAGGGTAATCTTAAAATTGTTTTTTTTGTATCCCAAATTGTACATGCTGTAAAAATCTGAATATCACCTGGATGTGCCTTGGCATGCGTCCGAGTCAATGGTCCGTTTTAGTCTTAAACATAATGTTCCTAGTATATCGGAAATTCTAGAAAATTGTAAGGTGTCTGTCAGTCACAATAGATACCGAAACGATTTAGATTGTTTTTTTTTTTGGTCTTACCTTTTTTTTTATGGCAGAGGGTATGGACCCTGCATCAACGAGCCCCCCAATCCCCACATAAAAGAGCTCTTTTAGGCAGGCATTAGGGTGTGTTTAAAACTATTCCTTTTTTCTCATAACCCCAGCTGGTTAGATAAGAGTTTGGTATTTTTTGGTGACGGAAGGACCCGGGAACATAGTCCCAAAAGAATATTGATCATAGATATTTTTATTATACACGGAATTTACATGTACATTGTCATTTTTTTTGGTTTATTATAAAATTTGTATACGTTAGAAATACAGTTTCCATACGTTATTTTTCTGCTCCTATAAATCTGTGTAAATTTATATATGTACGTTTTTTTTTGCGAGATAAAGCAAAAAACCCAGATGTGGTAAATTCAAATTCGCATGTATGTATATGGAAGTTAAGTGTTTGAAGGAAAATATTGTTTTATTTAAACGAAGCTTGAGTCTTTGTGAGTAAGATTTTATTTCCTTCGTGTGTAGAGTTGAAGATCATGTTAATTATTAAAATACGTCATTGAACTGAAAAGAGCAGTAGTATGGCTTGCTGATTTCTTTTTGAGCGGGGTGTGACGATGGCAGGATGAAGAGGTAAGTAGAGGTGGGTGGAGCATGGCATTAGGGTGACCGCAAAAAATGAGGCGATCGGTCCAAGGTTGGGTGGGCTTCTTGGGGTTTGAAGGTGTGTGGGTAAAAATGAACGAAGAGGAGATATGAATATGTGTCCGTCTGGCTCTTTGGGGGGTAGGGTTAAGGACCACTACCCATTGTTATACTGAGCTAGTAAAGGGTACCCCAAAGAGCCGAAAGTAGGTGTACGTGACAATCTTCACTTTTGCTTTTACCGCTGATGATTGTTGCTTCGATTACATTCGGCATTAGATTCATAACTCAAATTCTGGTTCCATTGCACAATTTTGGTGGGTCTGAATTCCGAAGAAGCATGATTGGTGAGCCAATTTTCAAAGTAAATATATGCGCAGGCATTTCAGGTGGTTCTAAAGAGTTTAGAAATTCAATTGGATAATTCACAATTTGATCTTCATCTGTAACTGTGTCGATCGATTTATATTTCGTCACTTCACCAGGAATTTGGTTTTGAATACGATCATTGATTTTGTTAATACGATCATTTTTGGGAGCTAAGATTGCTCGTTCGCATAGGCAAAAAAAAAATTTTAATTTAAAATTCTTAATTCTGAAATATGAAAAACCTTCGTGTTGACCGAAGTAACCTATAGCCAAAATTTGGTGATGCTTGAAGTGTGGGAAATACATTTCCATAGCGAACAAACACACACATACAGAATTGTATGGTTATATAAGTGACCCGGTCTATGAAAAGGTGGCTCATAACTCAAAAAAGGAACTGCGAGAAACCGCTGTTTTTTTTGCGAGAAACAGCTGTAAACAGCTGTTTTTTTTTGAGTCATAAACCACCTTTTCTTAGACCGGGTCACATATATAGATTGGATTACTTAATTGTAACAGGTTGTCGGCCAAATCGGTGTACGAAAGGAACCGGCGATTGTCCAGCAGAGAGATCTCATTTCACTTATCTTATTGTTATTTATTTGTATTTAGCGCAATGTCGGCAGTTTTTTAGTTTATTGTTTTTTATTCCATTTCGTTTCATCTAAGTAATCATTCAATTTGTTTCATTTCTTGCATTCCATTCCATTTTGTTCCGTATTATTACATGTTGTTTCATTTAACTTCCCTTAATTTTATATTCCATTTAATTTAATCTTGTTTCAGTTCATTTCCTTTCATTTTAACTTCGTTTTCCATTTTATATAATATTTTTATACTCAGCTGAGCAGAGATCACATAGTATATTAATTTTTTTCGCATAACGGTAATCCATAACGGCATAAACTAATCGAGATAGATATAGACTTCTGTATATCAAAATGATCTGGGCGAAAAAAGAAATTCATTTAGCCATGTCCGTCCATCCGTCCGTCCTTCCGTCTGTCCGTAAACACGATAACTTGAGTAAGGCATCTTAATGAAATTTGATACGTAAGTTCCTGGGCACTCATATCAGATCGCTCTTTAAAATGAACGAAATCGGACCACGCCCACTTTTTCGATATCGAAAATTTCGATAAACCGAAAAAGTGCGATAATTAATTACCAAAGATGGCTAAAGCGGTGAAACTTGGTAGGTGGGTTGACCTTATGACGCAAAATAGAAAATTAGTAAAATTTTGGACAATGGGCGTCGCACCGCCCACTTTTAAAAGAAGGTAATTTAAAAGTTTTGCAAGCTGTAATTTGACAGCCGTTGAAGATATCACAATGAAATTTGGCACGAACGTTACTCCTATTACTATATGTGTGCTAAATAAAAATTAGCAAAATCGGATGACGAACACACCCAATTTAAAAAAAATTTAAAAGTCAAATTTTAACAAAAAATTGAATATATTTACAGTATATAAGTAAATTATGTTAACATTCAATTCAAGTAATGATATGGTGCAACAAAATACAAAAATCATTTAATTTGTCTAGATTACTTTTAATGCCATAAGTCGAACAAAAATTCACCAAAATCCTTGTGAAATTTGGTAGGGGCATAGATTCTATAAAGATAAATGTTTTCTGTGAGAATGGGCGAAATCGGTTGAAGCCACAACCAGTTTTTATACACAGTCGGCCGTCTGCCCTTCCACTTTATTTTTTTCACATCACTCCATTTCGTTTCATTCAATTTAATTTCATTTATTTTCGTTTCACTCCATTTCATTTAGTTCCCTTTCACTCTATTTTATTTTCTTTCTTTTCCTTTGTTTTGTTTTATTTTATTTCATGTACTTGCACTTCATTTAATTTCATTTCATTTATTTTCATTTCATTTTCTACTTTTTTTCATTTCATTTCGTTTCGTTTCGTTTCATTTTATTTTAATTAATCTGATTTCTCTAAATTCCTAATTCCTTTCATTTCACTTTGTTTCAATTCTTTTGATTTCATTTCATTTCATTTCGTTTTAGTTCATTTCGTTTGAATTTGTGTCATTCCATTTCGTTTTATTTCATTTCAGTTCATTCAATTTAATTTCATTTAGTTTCCTTTCACCATATTTTATTTTATTTCTTTCCATTTTTATACCTTTCATGAACATGAAATGGTATATTAACTTTGGTCCGATGTTTGAAACGTTGAGAAATATAGAAGATAGACTCACCATTAGGTATACCGAATTCATCAGGGCGACGAACTGAGTTGATATAGCCATGTCCGTCCGTCTGTCCGACCGTCTGTCTGTTTGAACGCAAGCTAGTCCCTCAAATTTTGAGATATCACAATGAAATTTGGCACAAGGATGTATTTTTTTATTATATTAGACATTTGTCGGATACGGTAGGATCGGACCACTATAACATATATCTCCCATACAACCGATCGTTCAGATAAGACGATTTTGGTCATTCCTGTCGCAATTTTGAAAGTATAAACGTGAAACTCGGTAGTATATATATTCCAATATATCATAGAAGATATCCTGAAAAAATCACTTTGCTCGGAGCTATATATAGTATATATCCCATACAACCGTTCGTTCAGATAGAAAGATTTTCAGTAATTTCTTCTTTAATTTCCAATATAAAAACGTTAAACTTGGTGATATTTATTCCAATATATCGTAGAAGATTTCATGAAAAAATCATTTCGATCGGAGCTATATATAATATATATCCCATACAACCGATCGTTCACATAAGGGGGTTTTTTGCCATTTTTTATATTTATCTTAAAATCGGTTAGGTATGTACATCTGTTCACTATATATTTCTTATCTTATACAGCGCATTATTTGGAGATTACGAATGGGATAAGATTATTGTTCAGCCCCATTCATGAAAGGTATGAAGTCTTCGGCACAGCCGAAGACAGTCCCGTCCTTACTTGTTTTGTTTAATTTCATTTCATGTACTCCCAATTAATCTCATTAAACATAATTGAAACAACAGTATTTCCCGGCTTGTACACAACGGAAGAAAACATGATTGGTTGAGTGAAAGAGTCATTTTAGCTTCGTGCGCTAAACCACTTAAGGCTTTGGCGCCAGCCATTGTGTTCCACAGCCTCTACTAATAGTTGAAGGCCTAAGGGTACGCTTACACAGACACCGAGAGTGATCGCGCGATGTCGGTCGTAATTGTCCGATAAAAATAAACACATGTATTTAGATAAGCGTGTGTACATTTCAATCGATCACCGAAATTTTGTCGGCCGTTGTCGTTTTCCACTGCCTATAAATTCGCGCGTGTTCAATTTTATCGTCAGATTCTCTTTATTAAATTGCGTGCATTTACTGTGAAAAATTAATTATTTGTACGATGGACTGAAAAATTAATTAATTGTATGCAAAACAGGCACCGTTTATGGAATAAGCACATAAAAGCATAAACGCAAGCGTATTTTTGCGAAAAAGTAAAATGTAAGAAAAAAAAGCTGCCGGCCGATAATCGGATACAAATTTAGCACCATCCCGGCCGATTTCATCAGCTGATTTTGACCAACAAAAAAGTGATGGACTTCGCACCCAAAAATGAAGAAGCACTTATTTTAACAAATGCATGTACACAAAATCACATATTCACCTGTTCTGATAATAGAAAGCTATTAAATGCAATTTGAAATAAATATGCAATTGAAATAAAATGGTTTCTACTTGGTACTTTTTTGTCATACATTTAAAAATATTTTGCCTTGTAAACGAACTTTCATACTCACACAAATCGGCTGTTTCGAACTTCGAGTTCCTTCTCCCATAATGGGACAAATTATTTTTGGGAGAAAATATTCAAGAGAGATGAACTCTCATGGAAATATTTAGAATTGCACTGATCGACTACCATGTATTTAAAAAAATGCAATAATTCATTACGAAAGGCCGATAATTTGGGGAATCTTGACACTTAGGTTGACTTTATGATAATTAAGTAGTATAAATTTTGGAAATCTTTTGATAATGGGAATGGTGGAACATGTCCTTACTATTGTACATACACTTTATGATAATTAACAAAATCAGTTAGCCACCACACCCAATTTAAAAAAATGTATATCGAAGTTTCGAAAAATTGGGAAAAGCACGGTAATTCATTACCAAAAATAGATAAGGTGGTGGAACTCGATATGTTGATTGACTTTAAGACTGAAAACCGAAATTCTGAAAAATGGGTGGCACGGTCAAAAGAAGAAAATTTAAAAGCTTTTAACCCGTAAATCGAAAGCCGTTCAAGATATCATATTGAAATTTACCGTGGAGGTTGTCCCAAAAAAACCATATCGGAATTTCGAAAGATAGGAAAAATGTAATATTTCATTATCAAAGACTGTTTAAGTGAGGAAACTTAATTTGTTGGGTAGAAGGGTCGCAAAAAAAAGTTGTTAAGGGCCGCCTCTGTAGCTAAAGCTTATATTGAAAGGCTTTCGGAATTGGTTTTTTAATTTTGTTGGTCCTTCGAAATATTGACGAAATTGTTTTTTTTTTGTATTTATATGTAAATTTGTTCATTGACATCCGATTTTTGAAATGGTTTCGTCATTCCCTTGGTCTTGAAAATCTGCATATTTGCTTTTAATGTCCTTTCGAGCTCTGAAGCCGTTTTTACATAATTCAGCTACCTAATCGGGTTTTACCCAACAAAAAGTATCTTTTTTGTTTTACCACACGAAAGTATTTCCAAATTAATGACATTATTGCTTTTGAACTATTTCCTTAAGTTAATAAACAAGACGTTATAGCACTTTTAATGATATTTATAGCTACTCATCAACCTGAATCTTACTACTAGTTATTCGGTATGTGCATATAAAAAACATTTAACATATGAAGTTTTCTAACGAAAACGCTATACCCGACTAACAACAAGTTCCTAGATAAATGAGAAAAAGTGCCCAGCCTTAAATGAAGACACATTTGCAAATGCAGCTCATGAGAAAATAGCTAGTTATGGAAGAACACACATACAGGCCAAAACCAACAACTATAGGACAACTAGATTTGAAGTTAAGATAGATAGTTCTTTGTAATTATTGCATTTTGGTATGGCAAAATTTATTTATTGCGCTTCGGTTTGAAATCTTTTGGAATTATTGCGTTTTGCTTTATAAGTTATTGGATTTTCGAGCACTTTGGTAAGAAGACTATTAGCTTTATGTAGAGTAAAAGGTGTTTAAGCCGATAATCTAAATATCTCGTGCCACCCTAATGCGCACTTTTTATTTTCTAACCGTTGCACACAAATGCATGTTAGTATGCGAATTAAGGCGAAACTTAATGAAAAAGCCTGTGATCGACCGGTCCTATATAAATCTTAGTTATTTTTTGTTTTTCTTTCCTTTTTGACTTTCAAGAACTGCAGTCAAGAGCAACGGAGCAGCTACCACATCGAAGGTAATTTAAAGTTAACTTTCCTATTTTTTATAGTTTATTATATACATAATAAAACCCATTGTAACGAATTTAAACTAATTTCTTTTGTTGTATTTGATCTCCCGTCTCATTCCCATAATTAAATCATTACGGAGCATAAGCCCGTAACGAGTGCCCCGGCTTGACGTTTGGTCTATCTTCCCGTAGGAAAACAAACCAGCACACGCCTGAAATACAGTTGACAAAAGCGGAATTGCTATATTACTAAACCCGGCTAACAAAACAACTTTTTTCATCACTAAAACACATCACCATATTCATAAAATCAAAGGTGCGTCGATGTTCAATTGCACTAAGATATTTTTGAGATAATAAATAATTAAATTAGGTTTTGTGAGAAAATTTTATTCACGAGTGTGTGGAAAACAGACAACGTTTTTTTAGTGTTCAGCAAATGATTTAATTTTTTTGTGCAACAGAATGCGCTAGTGTTTGTTTTAGTTAAAAGGTGGCACGCAGCACCGCTGCACTCGAGTAAACCCCCAACCAAAGGTAAGAATATTCGATGCAGAAAGGGGTTGTTGGTGTATTGTTTTTCGGTTAACATAACCAAACACATTTACTCTACAAACACTGCACTCTGCTTTTCATAACCACACTTTTTCGTTAACATATCACTTTTTTTTCACTTCATTATTTCATTAATTTTTTAAATTTGTTGTACAAAAAGATCACTTATCTCGAAAACACATTGGTAGTACAACATTATTTGGCATGTATTTTTTTTGTTAACGTAAATACAAATAGCACTGTCGGGTGGCGAGTTAGGATAATTAATAATATACACATATCTATATGCATTTTACGCACATTTGCTATATAACCAATAAAATATTTCAAAATCCAACAAAACCCATTATATTGTATCGGGTGACTGAAAATTTTCATTTGGGGCAAACTCCTTTTTAGTTCCTCTTGCCACTGTCTTGGCCATTTCGTAGTAAATACTACTAAACCACCAGCTGTTCTTGCCCATCTCAAATATTTATATCTTAAGCTGTCCATACATTATATTCCAAAATAGATGCTTATATGTTGGCGATGAATGCCGTGAAGGCGACGAGTAAATGAAAACCACGGTTAGTAATCGAAACAGTTTATTCACGTGCAAGCTTCATCGCAAGACTAAACAAACAAAATATTTAATACGAGTATGAACCCATTTGGGTATATACCAAAAATAATAACAGAACATTTAATACAATTACATATTTACATATATGCATACATATTTCCTACGCACCAATAATAATTACAATGAGAACAACTGGAAGGAAACTGTTACACATATAGAGAATGCCTAACTAAGTACAGAGACCGTAAACTGTATTCGTACAAACAAACTATATTTAATATATTCCAAAACATCCCGGGGCACCCTGAAACGGTGTTTCAGAAAGTAGGTAGTACCACAATCTTCGTGACAGGTCGAATAAATTCTCCTGATGCTGTTTTTAACTTTGCAACACAAACCAGACCATCCTTACCCGGGTATGTCTCTATTACTTTTGCGAGTAACCATCGAGCAGGAGGTACGTTATTTTCCTTAACGACCACTATGCTTCCGATTGATATGTTTGAAGTCCTCTTTGTCCACTTGGGCCTTTGCTGTAATGAGGTTAAATACTCCATATGCCATCGCTGCCAAAACCCCTGCATCATGTTTTGAACGTGCTGCCAATAGTCGAGTTTATTTGGTTCAACATCAGACAACCTTCCTTCTGGTACCATAGTGTATGGACGACCTATTAAAAAATGGGAAGGAGATAAATAGTTAGTGTCAGTGTCCGGCGCTGCTCCAAGTGGCCGGGAGTTAACTACTGCTTCAATTTGAGCCAACAGTGTATGCATTTGTTCGAAGGTTAAAACATGGTTGCCAATAACTCGTCGTAGATGGAGTTTGACCGATCGAATTGCCGACTCCCATATTCCACCCCAATGCGGTGCCTTTGGTGGTAGGTAATTCCATCGGATTCCGTCCTCTGCCAAGGATGCAGAAATGATTTCATTATGCTCTTGCGACATAAGTGCTTTATGCATTTCATCCAATTGACGAGATGCACCAAGAAAATTTCTGCCGTTGTCGCTAAATATTTGGGAGCACTTTCCACGACGTGACATGAATCGGCGTAATGCTGCTAGGAAACAATCGGTGCTTAAGTCCGTTGCCAGCTCCAAGTGAATAGCAGATGTTGTTAAGCAGACAAATAAACATATATATCCTTTTGATAATTTAGGCTTTCTGCCAGAAGTCACCTTTAATGCTAGCGGTCCCGCATAATCGCATCCACTGTTTTCGAACGGATATGCCTGCCGTACTCGAATCGCAGGGAGATCTGCCATCATTTGTTGCGTAGATATTTTCCGTTGACGAAAACATTTCATGCACTTGAAGGTTAGGCTGCGAATTAAGTTTCTGGCGCCCAAAACCCAATATTTTTGCCGGATAATTACAAAAAGTGCTGACACCCCTGGATGCAAATTTTTTATGTGTTCTTCCTGTAGAATCAGATACTTAATTCATTGCGACTTCGGTAGAATGATCGGATGAACAGTTTTTCTATCT
The DNA here is from genome assembly GCF_040869045.1 of Eurosta solidaginis. Classification (NCBI taxonomy): domain Eukaryota; kingdom Metazoa; phylum Arthropoda; class Insecta; order Diptera; family Tephritidae; genus Eurosta; species Eurosta solidaginis. Next base: position 376,183 of record NW_027136967.1, read on the forward strand.
ATCTCCGCGTAACGAATACGCCCTCCAACCCGCATCAAGCCGCACTCGTCAATAAAAGGATTAAATTTTAAGAGCTTGGAGCGCGAGTTAAGTTCTCTTCGATGCGCCAAATTTTCTCGATCTTCCTTAAAGCAATCCTGTGCATATCGCAAAAGTATTCGTCTTGCATCTTCAAATTCGTGATATTTCAAATATAGCTCAGTGGCCCCCCTGGTATGTGGACGTAGAAGTTTGATGAATCGCAGAACATAGGCAACAGTTCTAACAAGTTTGCTCCAAGAAGATGATTTTTCAACAAGAGTTTTAAGTGGGTGGTTGCATTCTGGAGCAGTTACAACCAAGCTTACTGTGTTAGACTTAAGTTCTTTGTTTACATCAGGGTCTGTAGTTGTTTTGCAAGGGGTCCTTTTCAGAAGTGCTTCTTGGAAGCCTTTTTCGTCGCATAACCATGGTGGCCCGTTCTACCAAAGGTTGATATTGAGCAGCTCGGTTGCAAGCATACCTCGACTAGCGCAATCGGCAGGATTTTCTTTGGACACAACATGGTTCCAAACGCGGCGTGGCAAAATATCAATAATTTCCGACGTACGGTTCGCAACAAAGGTCTTAAGCTTTGCTGGAGATTGGGAAAGCCAAGCTAAAACTATCGTAGAATCACACCATGCATTAACTGAAATAGCACTTTGTGGTAAAATTTCCCTTATAACGCAAATGAGACGTGATAATAGCAATGCACCGCATAGCTCCAGGCGCGGCAACGATATTTGCTTTAGGGGAGCTACTCGCGTCTTAGCAGCAACGAGATGCACATGATATGCCCCATCTCGATCCTTGGTGCGGCAGTATACTACGGCTGCATAGGCTTGCGTGGATGCATCACAAAAACCTTGTAGGTCTATAGCACCTGTTATTGACGTGGACACAAAGCGGGGTATAGAAACCCTTTTAATACTTTCCATATCGCTGCGATATTTTAGCCATAACCTTGCAGACGCACTGGGCAGCGGGGTATCCCAATCCAAGTTAAGCAACCACAATTTCTGAGGCAGGATTTTGTACTGGACAATGACAGGCGCTAATAATCCCAGCGGATCAAATATGCGCGATAATTCCGACAACAACCTTCTTTTACTAACACTAGCCGAATCCTCAACACATACCTTGTAAGCTAAATTATCTCCTACTGGATCCCAACGTAAACCTAGGACCTTTGCTGTTCCCTCTTCTGCACACTTCAATATACTTTGATCCTGCTGACTTGAATTTAGGCTTGGGCAGTTAGATACCCATTTACTTAGCTCTAGACCAGCATGTGACATTAGCTGACAAAGCTCATCCTTTATCTCAAGCAGATTTTCCTCAGTTTCAGCACCGGTCAACACGTCATCAACATAAAAATCGGCTGCTAATATTTTCGATGCTAGCGGATATTGCTCCGCATAGTCTTTAGAAAGCTGCTTCAAAACTTTTACGGCTAAAAAGGGCGCTGATGAGGTTCCATAGGTGACTGTACAAAGTTGAAAATGACCAATCGGATCCTTCGGAGACTCGCGCCACAAAATGCGCTGATAATTTCGATGATCTTCGGCTACCCAAATTTGCCGAAACATTTTTACAATATCAGCGGAGAAAACAAATCTACGCATTCGAAAACGGAAGCAAACAGCGAATAGATTTCTTTGAATGTTTGGACCTGTGCAAAGAGCACTGTTGAGTGATACCCCATTCGTGTCCCTAAATGAACCATCGAAAACAACTCGCAGCTTTTGTCCCAGAACTGGGTGATGAGGCATGTAAAAGCATTTCCCATCATTAACTTCGATTTCATCTGAACCCAACTCCCTCATGTGCCCTTGCTAAATGTACTCTCGCATAAACTCCACGTACTGGTGAATCATCTCTCACTAAACGACGTTCAACTGTTAGAAAGCGTGCCAAGGCGCCGCTCATTGTGTCCGAAAACGTGAAGTTTGGTTGATGAAATGGTAATTCGACTACATACCTGCCATCGGGTGCTCTTAGATGCGTTGTAGTAAAATGATTTTCAGCATAGTCAATCTCCCCACTATCTACAGGTACTTGAGCCTCTTTAATCTCCCAAAACTGTTTTAAAGACTTATCGATATCAGCTAGAGTGACTAGCGAAATTGAGTGAGGTATAGGATTTGGTGGCATGCTTGTAACAATCCACCCAAAAATTTACGATACGGCTATAACATTGCTATGCGTGTCGTAGATTTTATCCGCTGTGAAGATATCCCATACATACTGTGCGCCAAGTAGAATATCAATATGCGATGGCATATGGAACGACGGGTCCGCGAGGGGAAGCCCACTGAGCTGACTTATTGTAGTTGTTTTTATTGGTTCTCTTGGGAGTGGAGACGTAATCCTGCTAAGAACGTGAACGTTGACATCTAACATGTGACTGCTTACTCGAGATTTGATACGTAGAGTGCATTGACCGATGATATACCTGAAACAACTATACGAGAATAAGAGCGCGAGAGGGCTAGGCCTTGTGCGCAGCGCTCCGTAATATAAGAAAGTTCAGAGGCGCAATCCAATAATATGCGACAGGGCTTATATCGATTCGCTGCAGTCTGAATATAAGCAGTAGCTGTGGGCAAAATAAAATGATTGCTACTCCCTTGCGAGTTGTCAATTGTGCTTTTGTGCTCTGGACTATTTGTTGAGCATGAGCGAGCAACATGTGATATAGTTGACCATGGGGTCGATGATATTGTCGGAGAAATGGGAGAAGTTCTCGCTGCTTGCACCGACAACGATGTCTCTGTAACAGGGTGTACCAAAGTGTGGTGACGTCGGTGACATTCCTTGCAACGGAATTTGCTTGAACATGAATACGATGTATGACCACCCCTTAAACAATTGAAGAAAAGAGATTTACCTTTAATAAAATTACGACGATTTTCAATACTAAGTGAGGCAAATGCTGGACATTTCGCGATACTATGTTCCTTGGAGCTACATTTTATACATGATGGAGTATTTGAGTCAATGGTTACTAAGGCACGCGACTGCTGCTTGCTCAGTTTAGTACCCGCCTCAGATGTTTTCCACGAACTACTCCTCCTGCGATCACCTAACTCCAACTCTTCGCAACGGGAGTCTAAGAATCGTAGAAATTCTTCAATGAAAGGTGCAGATTTTGTTTTGCTGTCGTTTATCCAACGACGCCTAGACTCTGGATCAATTTTTGCTAGCAACAAATAAATTAACCAGCAATCGCGACTAGTTTGATTTGAAGCCTCCAGGCCCCGAATAACTTCATGAGCTCCATCAGAAATTTTGCGTAGCAAGGTTGGATTTTCAACCTACGTTGTCGGCAGATTCATAAATATGTCAATAAAAGAGTTAACGATGTGTCGCGGTCGATTGTAGCGATCACTCAGCCTTAGCCATGCTGTTTTGTAGGCGATGTCTGTCACTAGCAAGTGCTTAATTAAACTAGCGGCTTCGTCCCGCAGTAACGAAGTCAAGTAGTGGAACTTCTGAACATTAGTTAAAGTGGTTTTCGAATCCACAGAACTAACAAACAAATCGCGAAATGTAGCCCAATCCTTATAATTTCCCGAGAAGCGTGGGATATTTATTTTTGGTAAGTCATTTTCAATATATTTTGATTGTTTAGAAACCTGGGCGAACCTTTCGAGCAGTGATGCTTGCTGTTCAGCTAACTTTGAGATAACGCTGTCGGTCGTGTCTCTTCTAGCGCTGTTCTCGTCGTGTTTTCCGAGCGCAGTCAGGCCCGATTTTAAAGTAAGTAGCAACCCACGTGCCAGCATATATTTTTCTTCATATAGTGCATAATCTACCTCTGGATCGGCATATTCTGAACTGCCTAACAACAACCTAACAAACTCTTTCCATACCTCGTGCAGCCGTTCGAGCCTGGTGATAACCTGGTCCCTTGGAATGTCATCGGGAGGACCTTTCGCGAATGCAAGCTGACGAGTGATGGAACCCTTGAGGCGCCCGCGAAATTGTACAAGAAGATTGTATTCTTCCGACATTTTTACAAGAGACTTTGCTAAATTAATTTTTATTTAAATAATTTATAATTTGATAAACAAAATTGAGCCGATCCGGCTCGAAGGACCAGTTCCTATGGCGATGAATGCCGTGAAGACGACGAGTAAATGAAAACCACGGTTAGTAATCGAAACAGTTTATTCACGTGCAAGCTTCATCGCAAGACTAAACTAACAAAATATTTAATACGAGTATGAACCCATAACAGAACATTTAATACAATTACATATTTACATATATGCATACATATTTCCTACGTACCAATAATAATTACAATGAGAACAACTGGAAGGAAATTGTTACACATATAGAGAATGCCTAACTAAGTACAGAGACCGTAAACTGTATTCGTACAAATAAACTATATTTAATATATTCCGAAACATATATGCTTTGCTGAAACAGTACTTGTCTTTGAGGCAGATAACAGCGTCACAAAAGATGCCAACAAGCATACTCTTTTGATACAACAAGAAGAGTTGAAAGGCATGTGGCAGGCTACCAAAAAGGCCTATGGCGACTTAGTGAAACAAGATGGTTTTTCAAAAGGAGATAATAAGGCCGTAAAAAAGATACACAAACTATCCATGAATAGTTATGTTAAATGTATAAAATGTATGTAACGGCCCAAATAGAAATAGTGAGTAAACCAGAAAGAGAGAACCTGGAACAGTCAACCCAAAAAAAGACCGAACGCAAGCACCATGTTCGTCTACCTCCATGCGAGACAGAGGTTTTTAAATGTGACTATCTGTCTTGGTCATCTTTTCGAGACATGTTCTCGGCCATATATATTAAAAACGAGGACCTCGAAGATATTGAAAAATTATGTCACCTCACCAACAAAACCCAGGGTGAAGCCAGATATATAGTAAAAAAATGTCCTCTAACAAATAAGGGCTTTACTATGGCCTGGAAAAACTTGTGCGAGAGATACGAAAATAAGGGTATCCTCGTAAATACGCAATTAAAAATTCTTTTCAACCTCAGTCCAATTGAAAGTGAGTGTGGTAGCTCCGTAAAAAGACTGCAAAGAGATATTAAAAATTGCTTGTCATCCCTCACGTGTCACCAAGTTGATATTTGTAATTGGGACGCAATAAATATTTCTCTGTTCCACAAAATTACCAGAAAATACTCTGGCACTTTGGGAACAAACCATCGAAAAAAAAGTGGCTTGCCAAAATGGGAGGATATGGACAAGTTCCTATCTAGCAGGAAACACTATACGGTTTGAAGGGTAAGGTGAAGGCACCGAAGCCGCAACCTACACGTCACGAAACCACCCCGAAGAAACTTGGTACATTCCAAGCAAGTGTGACCAAGTTCATGTGTAAAATATGCCGCACTAATGATCATAAGTTGCGCACTTGTTCACGTTTTTTAAAGCTTACACCCAAGGATAGATTAAACTTTATCAAAAAGGAAAACGGTTGTCTTAATTGTCTAAGTTGTGACCATATTGTGTCGAGATGTACAAGCGCATACAATTGTAATAAATGCCACTCACGACATAACATTCTCCTACATCTGCAGAGAAATCAGCAAAAGACAACAGCACATCGGACTTAATCATCGGAACAGCACAAGTCCGATGATATACCCTCGACTTCCAAGCAGGCCCAAACTCATCGGGAGAAAAATACATCCACTGAGAAGCAAACAAATACTGTAGTGTCTTGTCATGCGAATGCTACTTCCGGCGTGATTCTCGGTACGGCAAGGATCAATATCCACATTAGTGACACAGATTTTGCCGCTAGGGCACTTATCGACTCTGGCTCTGAGTCTTCCTTCATTACTGAACGACTCAAACGCAGAATCAAGCTTCCCGCTAGAAAGATCCGAGCTCAAGTTTCGGGCATCACAGATTCCAGCGTTGTGCCAATTAAAGAAGCATGAAACATAGAAATACGATCGCCAGTTGATCCAATTTTCCGCATGCATGCCACGGTGCTAGTTTTAGCCAAACTGACTGGTAATCTGCCATCCTGTCATATCAGCGCTATGACTATGCAGGCATTTCCAGATTTGGTTCTAGCGGATAAAAGGTTCTATGTAAACGAAGAAGTAGATCTGATATTGGGAGGCGATTTATATCCCCAAATAATTCTTAGCGGCCTGAAGAAAATGTACTGAGCACGCTTTTGGCACAAGAAACTGTGTTTGGCTGGATATTAACCGGCCGCACAGAACCACAAAATCCAACCAATAACATAGTAGCGTATCATAGCAAAGTTAACTTAGATAAACAATTATCGGCTTTCTGGGAGTTAGAAAACATCCCTGCAAATAAAGCTATGAGCGCAGACGATAAATGTATTATATATACTTAGGCTCTTCTCTTAAAAGAGCGTGCTCTCAATTCTTCCCAAATGAGACAAGGCTCGCAAAAAAATCTTGAGCTGCAAAGAGAGTACACAAGGGTTCTATGCGAATATGAGACATTGGGACATATGTCAAAAATTGGTAGGAGCATATCAGCAGATGCAATCGACAACTATTTCCTACCCCACCACGCTGTTATAAAAGCCGAAAGTACCTCCACGAAGGTCCGTGTTGTCTTCAATGCCTCGAGCCCGACGGCTAATGGTAAAAGTTTAAATGACATTTTACTCCCGGGTCCGGTACTTCAGGCAGATCTTCCAATACTTATTCTACGCTGGAGATTATATCGATACGTGTTTAACTCAGACGTCGAGAAAATTTATCGACAATTATGGGTGAACAAAGATCATACCAAGTATCAGCGTATAGTCTTTCGTGCCAGCCCAAAAGAACCTCTTAATCTATATGAGATAAAAACGGTTACATTCGGTATAAACTGTGCACCTAATCTCGCGATACGCACATTGCTACAATTAGCTGACGATATCGAAAGCTCTCTCCCTGTGGCCTCCAACATTCTGCGAAAATGTATGTATGTGGACGACGTGTTAGCGGGAGGGCACACAATCGACACAACCATAAAGGCAAGAGACGAAATCACTGAAGCTCTAAATTCAGCAGGATTTCCTTTACGAAAATGGACTTCCAACTGTGAAGAAATTCTTAAGGACATCCTCAAGCAACATCAACACCGGGATGACTTTTTGGCATTCGAAGATACCAGCACAGTAAAAGCTCTTGGAATACGATGGAACGCGCATAGCGACTTATTTTATTTTACCGCAAGGCCATTGGAAACAGATCAGGAACTTACAAAAAGGGAAGTACTATCAGCCATTGCCAAACTCTTCGACCCACTAGGATGGCTCGCGCCAATAGTAATCATAGCCAAAATACTTATGCAAAGTATTTGGTTGGAAGGTACGGGTTGGGACGAAGTAGTTTCAACCACAACGCTGGAACGCTGGAAGAACTTTACTCAACACTACCATGAAATAGACAATATCAAGATACCGCGCTGGGTATATTTTTCGCCGGGACACAGCATCGAACTCTACGGTTTCTGTGATGCGTCTGAAGAAGCATACGCAGCTACGGCTTACCTCAGGGTCAAGAAAGATGGCAAAGGTTTTGTTAATTTGCTTCTAGCAAAAACCAAGGAGCTCCTGTAAAAACGGTATCACTCCCAAGGTTGGAAATCTGTGGAGCCGTGCTTTTGGCGGAAATGATGAATTCAGTCATCAACAACCTCAACATAGGGCAGGCGGAAACGTATTTATGGTCGGACTCAACAATCGTTTTGGGGTGGATTCGAAAGCTGCCATGTTCATGGTCTACGTTCGTCCCCATCGCATAACGAAAATAGTCGAAAAAGTGGGAAATACAAATTGGCTACATGTGGAGTCAGTTGCCAACCCAGCTGACTTAGCCAACAGAGGGTTACCGGCGTATGAACTGTTAAAAATTCGTTGTGGTGACATGGGCCCTCTTGGCTAGAAGAGGAAGAATTCCATTGGCCTATACAAGAGGGAAACTACGACACAACAATAGAGAAAACAAATAAGGAAGGCTAAGTTCGGGTGTAAGCGAACATTACATACTCAACTGAGAGCTTTGGAGACAAAATAGGGGAAAATCACCAAGTAGGAAAATGAACCTAGGGTAACCCTGGAATGCGTTTGTACGATATGGGTATCAAATGAAAGGTGGTAATGAGTATTTTAAAAGGGAGTGATCCTTAGTTCTATAGGTGGACGCCTTTTCGAGATATCGCCATAAAAGTGGACCAGAGGTGACTCTAGAATGCGTTTGTACGATATGGGTATCAAATGAAAGGTGTTAATAATTATTTAAAAGGGAGTGGGCCTTAGTTCCATAGGTGGATGCTTTTTCGAGATATCGCCATAAAGGTGGACCAAGGGTGACTCTAGAATGTGTTTGTACGATACGGGTATCAAATGGAAGGTGTTAATGAGTATTTTAAAAGCGAGTGATCCTTAGTTCTATAGGTGGACGCCTTTTCGAGATATGTATGTATGTATGTATGTATTGTATATTCTTTATTTTCTTATAAATACGTACAATTTTCCAAGTAGTACAATATAAAAAGTAACAAATTCAAATAAGAAAATAGTTAATGACATTAAATGCTAATTTTAAAAGCAGTGGAAATATCATTTCCTTTAAATATAATTATAAATGCTTGTGGGGCGCATGATAATCACAAGATATAATTGCTACAATCTCTAGTTAAAGTAACGACCAGAGAATAACTATTTTAAATAAAAAAAAAAATACTATATTAAATAAAAAGAAATACTATAAATAACAAAGTACTTACATATAAAGCTAAAAACTTCATAAATATTACATAGCGGAATTTATACGATGGGTCGCAACAGAATTTCTACACCCTCATGATTGAAACCAAGTAGCCACCGTTTCACTTCCCTCATAAACTTAGAAAGTTTTCTAATGAGTTGTATTACAGCAGGTAATTTATTATACAGTTTACATGACACGATTGTGTAAAAGTTACGGAAAAGTGTGGTCCGAAAACGAGGAATTTTTACACTTGATAACGGTCTACTTCTTAGGCTGTAAGGGTTATATATCGGGCTTTGTGAATACCCACTCCTTATAAAAAAAATTTTCAAAACTTTGTAATAGTACAAGTGTCGAATGGGAAGTATGTTTAATTTTTTGAAAAGGTCCATAGAGTGGGATAAACGGTCTGCGTTACACATTTTTCGGATAAAACACTTCTGTAGGATTAAAAGCGCATTTAGCTTACTAGCATACGCTCCACCCCAGCAACTGATTCCATATTGTAATTTTGAGTGGACTAACCCATGATATATTAATGCTAACATTCGATTTGAACACAGCCTTTTTAGGTAAAAGAATGAACGAACCGCTGACAACATGTACGATTTCAAAGCAAAAATATGTGATGACCAACTTAGGCTTTGGTCGAATATAACTCCTAAATATTTAAAATTAGGGACCACATCAATTTTAAAGCAATTACTGTCACAACTTATTGTCTCGTCAAAGGTGTTGACAGAGTTTTGATGATTACCGTTACTTGAACACATACAAAACCGCATACAGTTCGAGCCGTGAAAGAAAATATCGTTTCTAGGTAACTCCTTTCCGCATTGATTAAAGTGCATCAACTTTGTCTTGTTGCTTACCACGAGTTTGTGGCTAGCAAACCAAGACCTCAGCATAAAAACATCGTGATTGATATCAGCAAAAAGATTAAATTCATTTGTAGATCCATATGCAATGCCAAGGTCATCTGCAAATGCCGTTACTTTACCAACAAATGGCAACGAGAATAGTGAGTTAATGTATATTAGAAACAAGATAGGTCAAAGAACTGAGCCTTGTGGCACCCCTAAGGTAATAGGTCTGGGTTCACTTTGAATATTTACAACTTTAACTTTCTGAATTCTATTCGTTAAGAATGACTTAAACCAACTAAAAACGTTGCCACAAAGGGTCACCATAAAGGTGGACCAGGGGTGACTCTAGCATATGTTTGTACGATATGGGTATCAAATGAAAGGTGTTAATGATTATTTAAAAGGCAGTGGGACTTAGCTCTATAGGTGGACGCCTTTTCGAGATATCGCCATAAAGGTGGACCAGGGGTGACTCTAGAACGTGTTTATACGATATGGGTATCAAATGAAAGGCGGTAATGAGTATTTTAAAAGGAAGTGGGTCTTAGTTCTATAGGTGGACGCCTTTTCGAGATATCGCCATCAAGGTGGACCAGGGTTGACCGTAGAATGCGTTTGTATGATACGGCTGTCTAATGAAAGGTGTTACTGAGTATTTTAAAAGGGAGTGGGTCTTAGTTCCATGTAGATGGACGCCTTTTCGAGATATCGCCATAAAGGTGGACCAGGGGTGACTCTAGAATGCGTTCGTACGATATGGGTATCAAATGAAAGGTGCTAATGATTAGTTTAAAATGGAGTGGACCTTAGTTCTATAGGTTGACGCCTTTTCAAGATATCGCCATAAAGGTGGACCACGGGTGACTCCAGAATTCGTTTGTACGATATGGGTTTCAAATGAATGGTGTTAAGGAGTATTTTAAAAGGGAGTGGGCCTTAGTTCTATAGGTGGGCGCCTTTTCGAGATATCGCCATAAAGGTGGACCAGGGGTGACTCTAGAATGTGTTTGTACGATTATTATAATTATACTTCCTTGTATTTTACCCGTTCATACGGATGCGGGAGGTGCTCGGAGCGCGCGTGCATGTTTGCTCTATCCAGGCTTAGTCACTCGGATTGTTGGGGTTCCTGCTCTTTACGTCCTACCATAATACTTATATATAACAACGTTATTTTATGGTCTTAGTTGGACGAAACCAAATGTGGAACTACACCTACAGGAAAATAAATAACTTTTGCAATCAGCCTTTTTCATATATCTACGGACAGACTGACTAATGTTGCATAAAACTAAAAAAAACGGACCGACTAATGAATTATAATAATTTCGATATTATTGAATATCATCAATATAAAAATGAAAAAGCTCTATGCAACGGGAACACAAATGTATAAACAAACAAAAAAAAAAAAAAACAATATTTTGTCGAATGGTGGCTAACGGTGGTGTTTCGCCTCCTTGTCATCTCTCCTTCGCTACCCTACCATTCCACTGAGAGTTAAATATGCTCTCCCGTACCCAACCGAAAAAAATAAACCAACAACTACATTTGACACCTAGGTAATGATTTTGTCTTTTCATAGACAAGGGATAGTAAATCAAAACCAATTGTACACATGTATCTATGTTTGTAATAACGATCTACAAGTCAAATCTACACTACCTGCTTATATGCAGGAACAATATTACTTTACTTAGAGCATTTTTTAATTTCCTATTTTAAGTATTCATTGATAACTTAAATGTTTTCTCTTAAAAAAATTTTTTCTTGTTTTTTTTTTTTTTTTTGTTTTTACATAAAAAAAATTTTGTTTTATATGAATGCAAATTTTCTTAAGCAGAATTCACAGGGGTGCCAAAAATGCATATAAGTTACCTCAGAGAGCAAATTCATTCGGTTTTTTTTTGCTGTTTTTGAGTCTAATTTGATAGTTAATGTGTATTATTACTTAAATAAATAAATATTGATTAAGAATTTTAACTTAAATTTTGATGAGCTCCTTCATCGATGTTTGCGCAAACAGCAAGCAGCTATAGCTTTTACATGTCTTTCTTCTTATTTTATGTAGAGGTTTTTTTGTTTTGTGTAACTATGTATTAACTTTTATATACGTATGATTGCTCAAATTATTGGTGCTCGGCTCTATATAACTTTATTTTGGTGGTTTTCTTTCCTTTTTTCTCTTTCTTTTCGATAAAATTCATTTATGATTTAAAACTAAATGGAAGTATCGCTTCAAACGAAATTCAATAGAGTATTAAAGAAATTCCAAAGAAACTTTTGAAGCGTGTATATATTTAAAGTTTGAACATTTCACGTGGGAAAATTTAGAGTTTCTCGAACATGTTGAAACCAAGTTTTGATAGTAATACTAAAATCAACTATATTTCTTACTGTATATTGTTGATAGTTTTATTCATAGTATATTGTGACGAATATTAGTGCCTCTAAGTGATACTCACATCGCTATTCTGATGCTAAGTAAATGAAGTCACAACAACAATAAAGCAGACAGTCACTTGCATCTACATAAATGAGTCAATCATTACGTCTACACATATGTACGTACACGCAGCGGAGAAGCAACGCACAACCACATGCATATATTTGAGTTACTCCCGAAAGTATGCAATGAGAGAAGCTATAAAATCGTGCATCTGTAGTTACAGCTGAGTAATTTTATAGCTGATAACTAACTAGTAAGTTCTGGAAATAGAAGCGCAGCGAGGAAATCGCACAGTATAAAAGCAGCGACATTAGAAGTGCGACAATCTGTTTTGATTTAAGCAAGCTATCAATAAGTTGCGAAGTATAAGTGTTTATTGCGAAGTACTTTAATAAAGGCCATTTTGCATTATTTAATAGTGGAGTTATTTTTTCAACAGTTTAGTGATTCGAACGTTAGTAGAAGGTTGCAAATAAGACGAATTGCACTAAATTCATTGCAATTGGTGTCTGAAGAGAAATTTTTGAATAAATAACGAAGATTTTGAATACAACTTGGACATGGCAAAGTTGAGTGAATTAAAGATCCAGCAACTGAAAAAGGAGTTGGAGAACTGTGGATTGAATACAACCGACAATAAGATCGAACTTCAAGCACGACTACGAGAGGTAATGGAGTCGCAAGAAATTGATGTGGACGAGTATGTCTTTTATACTGATGTGGAAGAATCAACAACAACAATTGAAGAGAAAACGAAACATCACAGACAGTTACGAGCACAGACTTGAACACGATTTTGGCTGCAATATCTGCTCAAACATCGACAGTGTCATCTCAACTGGCAGAACAGAAGACATATATGGAATCACAATTGGAAACACAGGCGAGACGTTTAACATCCAAGATGGAAGCACAGGAGGCACGCATTTCAGAAATGTCGTCACAAATGCCATCTCAATTGGCAGAACAAAAGACAAATATAACATCACAATTGGAAGAACAGAAGACATATTTGGCAACTCAACTGGAAGCGCAAGAGGCACGTATATCCAAAATGTCGGCACGAAATTCAGCGCAGCTTTCATCTCAGATCTCTACACAACTTGAAGAGCAGGAAGTCCGTATATCATCAAAGCTGGAAGCACAGAATACAAAAATCGCCCAATTTCAGGCATAAGTCGAGGATATAAAAGAGTACGAACTGAACGGTTATGACGCATTGATGGCTGCTGTAGAACGAAGGTACGGAAGCGAACACAGGAAAGAGATATATCAAATATAATTGCAAAACAGTTACCAAAAAGCTAATGCGACTTTGCAAGAGTTTGCTTCGGATGGTGAAAGGTTGGCTCATTTGGCAAATGCGGACGCAACCGTGGAGTACACCAAGAGGGTAAAAATCCAGAGTTTATAAATGGCATACGGGATGTAGAAACGAAGCGAGCGACATATGCAAACCCAAAGCGCACATTCGCAGAAACGGTATCCCATTCACTGACTCAGGAAACAGCGTAACTTTTGAGTAAGCCCGCATACAAAGCTCATCGCGTGGAAGTGGAAAGACCAGACTGGGTAGGCACAATTTTGGAAGAATTAAAAGGAACGCAGCAGAAAAACGATGGTGCCGTCAAATGTTTTAAATTTGGAAAGCCAGGGCACATTGCACGTTATTGCAGTACCAATCCTAACAGCTCCAGCAATGTGGGTGGCCGTAAACGCAGAGCTGAAGGAGATGAGCAAATCTCCAAATCCACTCAATCGTTAAACTAAAGCGAGTCAGCCGCAAGGGGCGGCAGCTGGCTCCCTCAATTGAATGCCCCATAATCTCTATCTCGCAAATTAGAAGAAGGTCAAGCAATCTTACTGTCGGTGGACATGTGGATGGAAAGGAACATTTACTGACTGTAGATATGGGTGCATCCAATTCCATCATTCGATCAGATTTAGTCAACAAGAAGATAAGAACATTGCTTGGAGCAAGATTACGTACAGCGACGGGAGAGGACACCCAGATAATTGGAGAAGTAGCATGTGAAGTAGCAATTGGGAACGTCACGGTACTACACAATTTTATAGTGGCAGAGATTGTTGATGAAATCATAATTGGAGTGGACTTCTTAATCGACCAGGGCATCAAGATCGATATACAAAGCAAGACGATGCGATATAAGAACATGGATGTGCCACTTAGTTTCGGCTACGAGAGAGGCTACAGCAGTAAACGAGTGCTGTTGGAAGAGAGTCAGCAAATACCACCAAAATCCGAAGCAGTCATCTGGGCAAAGGTTGATGGAGATTGTGGGACAAACAAATTGTGGGTTGTCGAGACAGCAAACAAATCAACACCGAACATACTTGTAGGAAAAAGCCTGGCTATGACAAAACAGGATGGACGTATTCCGGTAAGAGCACTCAATGAGTTCAAGTCACCACTCAAACTGACAAAAGGAGCTATATTGGGAAGATGCCAAGAGGCTGAAATAGTTATTAACTGTGAACAGCTCCAGGAACACGTTTCAACTAGCAAGACTGATCTTTCAAATGACATCACGGCATGGACGGAGGAGCTAGATCAAGATTATCAGAGTAAGGCAAAGGAACTGCGCCTAAAGTACGCAAACATATTTGACCAGGATGGTTCCAAACCAAGCCGCACCAATATTGTGAAACATCAAATTGACACTGGAGACGCGAGGCCGATACGCCAAGCTCCTCGTAGTGTTCCACTGGCGAAGCGGGAATTTTTGGGTCAAGTCGTATAAGAAATGACCGACAGCGGCGTCATGGAACCATCAGCTAGTCCATGGAGCTCGGCGGTGGTACTTGTGAAGAAGAAGGATGGGAAAATGAGGTTTGGCGTGGACTACCGCAATTTGAATGACGTCACGAAAAAGGATAGCTACCCATTGCCAAGAATTGACGATACTCTGGACTCGCTATCTGGTACGAAAAGCGGCTACTGGCAAGTTGAAGTGAAGGAGGAATATAAAGATAAAACAGCCCTCAGTGTCGGTGATGGTCTTTGGCAATTTACAGTCATGCCTTTTGGACTTTGTAATGCACCAGCTACTTTTGAGAGACTCGTGGACCAGGTACTGAAAGGACTACATTGGAAAACATGCTTGGTGTACCTGGACGACGTCATCGTATTGGGAAGGAACTTTGATGAACATCTTAAGAACTTGGAGGAAGTTCTCCAAAGAATAGCTGGCGCTGATCTGAAACTAAGTCCCAAAAAGTGTTCGCTGTTTAAAAAGGAAGTAAATTATTTGGGTCACAAGGTAACGACAGAAGGCATATGTACAGCGAATGAAAAGATAGAGGCAGTAAAGGATTGGCCAAGACCACAGAAATTGCATGAATTAAGAAGTTTCTTGGGCTGTGCACATATTACCGCTGATTTTTACCAAAATTTTCCAGTGTATCCCATAGCCTCCATGAGCTTACAAGAAAAAATAAAGCTTTTGAATGGAAGAAGGAGCAAGAAGTGGCTTTCCAAACATTGAAGGAGGGTTTGTGCACTGCCCTAATGTTGGAATATCGGATTCCAGGAGTAACATTTATTCTAGATACAGATGCGAGTGGATATGCTAGGAGGCGTTTTATCACAACTGGTCGATGGACAGGAGAAGGTAGTTGCATATTACAGCCGTTCGATTGGAAAACCAGAGAGGAACTATTGCGTTACACGGAGAGAGCTGTTGGCATTGGTAGAGTGCATTAAACATTTTCACAAAAACCCTACGGCCAGCGATTCCGCCTCCGGACAGATCACGCAGCGCTGAAATGGCTCCTGCAGTTCCGAAATCCGGAAGGACAATTGTCACGGTGATTCGAGCGACTACAAAGTTATGACTTTCCCATTGATCATCGAAAAGGTAGTACCCATGGAAATGCTGATGCAATTTCACGAAGGCCATTAATTTCGAATGCAAGCACTGTTCAAAGGCCGAGGCTAAAGAAGACATTATAGATATCCGGCTAATGACTATAACATGTACGGATAAATGGGACAAGGAACAACTAAGAAAGTGTCAGCTAGAAGATACAGATCTGTCACATGTTATGCAAGGGCTTGAACGACACGAAAGACCAAGCAGAGAGGAGATGTCAACAGCGAGTCCCATTGCGACGTCATATTGGGCACAGTGGAACAGTTTAGAATTGATATCCGGTTGCTTGCATCGAGTATGGGAGATTGAGGATGGTCAATGAAAGAAGAAACTGATAGTTGCTCCTAGAAAGAGGATTCCTGACGTGCTCAGCGAGCTGCATAATGGTCCAAGTGGAGGTCATCGAAAAGATTAAGCAGATATTCTATTGAGTTGGTTGCCGTCAGTCGGTCACCGAGTGGATTGCCAACTGCGAGGTTTGCAACATAGCGAAAGGGCCCAAAACATGAAGCCATGGCCAGATGAATCAGTATATTTCAGGTACACCATTTGAAGGGATCGCCATGGATGTCGCAGGTCCATTTCCTACTAGCAACCGCGGAAACAAATACGTGCTGGTGGTTATGGTTTATTTCAGTAAATGGCCAGAGGTATACCCAATCCCAAACCATGAAGCGGAAACAGTAGCAGAAGTGGTTACAAACGATTGGGCCGCAAGGTATGGTGTACCAATGGAGTTACATTCTGAACAAGGCAGGAATTTTGAATAAGCTGTGTGCCAAGAAATGTGCAAGAAGTTGGGCATTCGAAAAACAAGGACAACTGCATTGCATCCTCAGTCCGATGGTATGGTGAAATGTTTCAATAGATCCTTGGAGGAGCATTTAAGGAAAGTAGTAGACAAGTGCCATAAGGAGTGGGATACACACATATCATTATTATTGATGGCTCACCGATCGGTAGTGCATAAGACAACGGGCGAAACTCCCGCAAAAGTAATTTTTGGCAATGAACTTCGACTGTCAGCTGATTTGAAGTTTGGGATAGATGCCGATGCGGAGAGAAATGTCAAGAAATCCACTGGTTTCTTGGAAGAAGAGATGAGAGAGATACACGATCTTGTAAGGCAACGATCAAAGATTATGAGTGAAAAGATGACTGCCAGATACGATAAAGCAATTAATTGGGAAGGTTTTCAGGAAGGAGATTTGGTGCTGTTATATAACCCACAACGAAAAAAAGGTTTGTCCCCGAAATTGCAGTGTAATTGGGAAGGCCCATAAAAAGTTATAAAACGGATCAACGATGTAGTGTACCGCATACAACCATTGGCAAACCACGAACCAAAATGAAAGTGGTTCATTTGGAAAGACTGGCGGCGTTTAGATCGAGATATTTGTCTGATCAGGACGATCAGACTTAGGTGGAGGGCAGTGTGACGAATATTAGTGACACTAAGTGATACTCACATTACTAGTCTGATGCTAAGTAAATGAAGTCACAACAAAAATAAAGCAGACAGTCACTTGTAGCTACATAAATGAATCAATCATTATGTCTACACATATGTACGTACACGTAGCGGAGAAGCAACGCACAACCACATGCATATATCTGAGATATTCCCGAAAGTATGCAATGAGAGAAGCTATAAAATCGTGCATCTGTAGTTACAGCTGTGTAATTTTATAGCTGATAACTAACTAGTAAGTTCTGGAAATAGAAGCGCCTAGAAATATGTCAACGAGGAAACCGCACAGTATAAAAGCAGCGACAGTGGAGGAACGACAATCAGTTTTGATTTAAGCAAGCTATAAATCAGTTGCGAAGTATACGTGTTTATTGTGAAGTACTTGAATAAAGGACATTTTGCATTATTGAATAGTGTAGTTATTTATTCAACAGTTTAGTGATTCGAACGTTAGTAAAAGGTTGCAAATAAGAGGAATTGCACTAAATTCGTTACAATATTATATATTGTTTATTTCTTTCCTTATTGAAAGCTTAGCTTGGCAGTTCATAGGAGCATAGAGGATGTGGCTTTCTTCACTCATGAAATGAAACCGGCTGCGCTTAACAGTTTGACAAAATTTATACTGCTGGTTCGAGAATTTTTCCTAGTTTCAGAATTTTCTTGGGATCACCTTTTTAGCCAAACTCTTAATGCAGATGCTGCTCGCAATAGTTGAAGTTCCTGATGGATTATCAAATGCTCGATGCACGTGTCCAGTCTTAGGATCATCAGCTCACGATTTTATTTACAGTCGAATAAATTTACAGATCGCGAAAATATATATATATTGCGACAAAGCAATAACTTTACTAAAAACTTTTACTTTAAACAAATGTCCGCACTACATAAGATTTTCATAAAAACTTGAGATTTTAAAAGTTATATATTTGATCGCGAGCCTAGCTCCAAAAATATACTTCTGCTTCCAGCGGATACTCAATCGAAAAAGACAGAGGAAATTCACTCGACGTAGTTTGACAGCTTCATAAGCAATGTCTCGCCCATTTTCTTCAACCAGTGTTGGGTTGTGGTGACATATGATATATTCTTATAGATATAAAAAAAATCCTAAGCTATGTGACAGGCTAAAACCGTAATTAGCTTCAGGCTTTATGAACAAGGGAAATAAAAGGATTACCCATCACAGGGCAGGTTTGAAAATATAGTACACCTATCGGTTTTCAAACCTGAATAATGGCGTAGAAAACAAAATTATACCTTTTGGATATCTTTAGCGTGATATGTTCCCAAGAGTTTTCCGTTCATATCTTCCATATGTAACACGATTTCCCAACTTTGTCTCGAATTCGTGCTTTAGCAAACGTTTTAGCCAATTTGCTACTGTACTGTTTTGCCGCATCAATTAGCGTAAAATTCCTCCTTAAAACCTCTTGTCCAATTTGATAGCTAGCAGGTCTCGATCGCAAGTTTTATCGCCGTGAGCTTTCTTCGTAGGCTTTTTGAATATTTTTCCGAACAGAATCTCTTACCTTTTCCACTATATCATGTCGGCTGAGGGGACTCTTCACTCGCCTATCTCTTATAATTTTTAAATTACGAAGAAGCTTGTAATCTTGACAATGTAACAGCATGTGCTCACCAAATACAGCAAAATAAGGGGTTTGCTTTATAGTTTGGTGAAACGAATTCCTAAGGGCACAGTTTATACTGCTCAAATACACGTCCCATTCCCTCTGATCGGTCTTTATATAGGCGCCTAGGGCCGCATGAATAGATCGGTTTACTCGCTCTGAGCTATTACTCTGGGCGAATATATGGCTGTGTATATGTGTTTGACCCCAAATTTCTCCAGGAATCTTTCGAAATCGCGAGATTTAAACTAACTTCCGTTGTCACTAACAACAAGTTCGGGTACGCCAAAGGTATCAAAAACATGTTGCTTTAAAAAGTTAACTATTGGAGAAGTTGTGAATTTCTTCAATGGACATAGGAAGGTAAATTTTAAAATTTGGTCAAGTACAATTAATATGCCGATGTGACCTTGTTTTGATCGCGGAAATGGTCCAATGAGATCAATATAATCGAAAGAAGTTGTAGCGAACGGACGTGTTTTTAGATTGCTCCTTAAATAACTGCCAACAGTGAGGTCAAAATCGGTTATACATTGTCTTATTGCACCGACTCCGATATATTAAAAGCTGGAGTGTTTCAACACTAGTGTTCATAAGTAAAATTCAAATATAATCAAATTAAAATAATCAAATTAATATAAAAATAAAAAATAAAAAGTTCGTAAGAAAAGAAAAACAAAACAGGTAATAACAGCGAGCAAAAATGTCTATCAACGAGCAAGATACAACAGCAATGCAATCCGATGACTACCGCCGCAGCAGCCGACAACGAACAAAGTCATCAACGACGTCATCATCATCATTAATATCACAAGCTTGGGCCGACGCAAAGCAACAACTGCAAAAACTTAAAGCAACACAAACACCAACAAAACTGAAAGCAACACCAACACCAATATATCAAGCCGAGGCCAACATCGAGCAAAAAGCCGGGGCGAATGAAAATGCTGATATTGGAAATAACCAAGGTGAGTTAGATTAATTTTCAGACATATAAAATTAAATGCTTTCTGTCAGGTCTTATGTGGGTGAGCTGAAAACCGATACTGAAGAAATAAAGCGCCTTATTGAAGATTTAACAAAAAAGCTCGCACAGACGCAGAGCCAACTGAAGAAAGAAATATTCGATACAACAACACAGCTCAATACCTCCATAACACAGCTAGCAAAACAGATAGGCGAAATGTCGGAGAAAGGCGTAAATAATGAAAATCGACGAGCAGCAATGTAATGTATGTTGAGAGAAATGTTGTTATAAGTAATATTGAAAGAAAGGGCAACGAAAACCTGGTGTCAATAGTGCAGCACATTGCGAATATTGCTAACACAAATTTGGACGCATATGACATTGATGATGCATACCGAATGAAGACAAAAAAAAAACAACATAGTTATTAAGTTCTCTTCAGTACGCAAGAAAAAGAGCTTCTACTGAAATTACGCGGTAGGAGGATCAAAGCCAGCGATATCGAAAACAATGCGAGTGGAGATAAGAGAATGTACATCGGCAATCAGCTCACAGCAGCGAAACGACTTCTTTTACAGCAAACTACTTTAACAGCAAAAAATAAAGCACGGGGTCGGGTTGGAAGTTTGTCTGGGAAATGGAAAGAGGAGAATAATAAGTTTATTTATATTAATAAAGACTTAGACATAGATTTAATAATTTAATTCAATCCGTCTTAAACGTAGTTATCTTTTTAATTCACTTTTAATTAATTTTTTATTGTCTATTACCATATTGATCTCACCTTTTCCAATACCACTCAGTTATGAACAGGATCACTAACACAAGATATTCATATTTTAATGAAATTAGTACAATAAGCTTTAAGAAACATTCACTTCGCTGCATTTACCTCAATATCAGATCGCTTAGAAAAAATGTTCATGTGTTTCTTGCATAAATAGCTCAACTGATAGATTGTATAGATCTTCTCGTTTTGACTGAAACTAATATAAAAGAAGACGACAAACCCTATTTCATATAGAGGGTTTTTGTTCTAAGTTTCATAACCGAGAGGAACGGAATTGCGATGTACATAAGAGAAAATTTGGCTTATTTGCCACTGTTGAATGCAATATAACAGACCACTATTCATTAGTGTTTGGAATATCTAAGCAACATCACATAACCAATGCAAAAAACGCTATACCCCCCTTGAATGTTTTAGATACGCAAAAATAAAATAAGAGATTTGCATCGAAAACTGGAGTGATGCTCTTTTATTGAATGACGTAGATGAGTTGTGTAAGAGTATAAACTCCAAGTTTAAAAAAATTTATGAAAACTGTACTCGCAAAGCAAAAAGTAAAAAACAAAGAATACGAAATGACTGGATGACTAGAGATTTAGAGACGCTATGCAATAACAGAGATAAATTGTATCGTAAGTGGAAAACCCGACCTAATGATAGTATAGTAGAAACACAATATAAAAGTTTTAGAAATTATGTCAATAAGCAGATCCATAGAACAAGAAATAGTTATTATTTGAATAAATTCTCCGAATGCAAACACGATATCAAAAAAACCTGGATAAATGAAATCGTTGGCAAAAAGCGCATTAGTTTAGAAAACACTATCACCAAACACTTTAAAAATACCGACATAAAAAACATTTGCGATACTTTTGCGAAAACTTTTGATGATGGGGTAAAAAGTGCAGTTCATGTTTGTGATGTTAAAACAATAAGTGCATTTGAACATAAGATACCAAATTCGATATATATTGATGAGTAAGTGAAGAAGAGATTTGCCATATCATTAATAAACTCGATGACTACAAAAGTCCTAGATTTGACGGCATCAGAACGACAGATCTTAAGCAAAATGCATCTGTCATAGCTCCAGTGATATCTAAGCTAATTAACCTTAGTTTAAGATATGGCGTTGTACCCAGAGCCCTAATAAGCTCGGTAATAAGGCCTATATATATGTCAGGACGAAAAGCTGATCCAAAAAAATACCGCCCTATAGCAATATTACCTGTTATTGAAAAAATATTGGAAGAAATTGTAATGAAAATCTTGGAAAAAATATCCACAATCTTGCACTTTTTATAGATTTTACCAAAGCTTTTGACACTTTAACACTTTTAAAACTATTGGAAGCCTTGGAAAATGCAGGAATAAGAGGAAACTTACAATGGTTTGAAAGCTATTTGAAGCTAAGAGTCTATAGGGTGGAAATTTGCAATGAATTCAGCGACGAAATATCTGTCTCGTACGGAGTTCCTCAAAGCTCAAAGCTGGGGCCCATACTATATTTAATTTATGCAAACAATTTGATCAAGCACCAAACAGGCTGCGAGGTCTTTGCATATACAGACGATACCATCATCGTAGTGTCCCACAAAGATTTAAATGTTGCAACAACTATAATGCAACAAAAACTTGATATCATTGCCAAATGATCTCACGACAATGGACTGTTAGTAAACGAATTAAAAACTAAAGTTATGCATATTAGACCACCAAATTTGCAAACTTCAAATATCAATTTAAAATTCCATAGCCACGATTGCTTACACAAAACTCTAATGCCTTGTTTGTGTGATGTCAATATTGAAACCGTCCGCACGTACAAATATTTGGGAATCGTCATTGATGACCATTTCAAATGGAACGAGCATGTAGTGTATCTACATAATAAGTTGCGAAAAACCTCGTATTTTCTAAAGCGTCTAAGCTATTGCAGCAACTATGCAGTCCTGCTACAGGCATACCTGGCTTTGTCAGAATCATACATCAGGTACGGCATCACAGCGAGGAGTACTCCCACAAGTTGTAACAAGATACAGTTGAGTCAGAACTACATTTTAAAAACCTTGGCGAAAAAGAAAAACATATATACACCGAGTATCAAGCTCAGTAGGGAGCTAGGTATACTTGATGTTAGATCCATCTTAAAGATTACTATATTAAACGAGTTCTACGACGAAAAGAAGTTCCAGATACCAATCAACCACAATATCGGAACAAGAATGCAAAGGCAAAACAGACATAGAATACCGAAGTTTCTGAATAACTATTCAAAAAATACTTTGTCTGTATTAGTACCTACCTTTCTAAATGAGCTACCAGTCAATTTGCTAAATCTGTCTAACGAATTCCATTGAAAAAAATTAATCAAAAACAAGTAAGGAAGGCTAAGTTCGGGTGTAACCGAACATTACATACTCAGCTGAGAGCTTTGGAGACAAAATAAGGGAAAATCGCCATGTAGGAAAATGAACCTAGGGTAACCCTGGAATGTGTTTGTATGACATGGGTATCAAATGGAAGGTATTAAAGAGTATTTTAAAAGGGAGTCGGCCATAGTTCTAAAGGTGGGACAGGGGTGACTCTAGAATGTGTTTGTACGATATGGGTATGAAATGAATGGTGTTAATGAGTATTTTAAAAGGGAGTGGGCCTTAGTTCTATATGTGAACACTTTTTCCAGATATCGCCATATAGGTGGACCAGGGGTGACTCTATACTGTGTTTGTACGATATGGGTATCAAATTAAAGGTATTAATGGGGGTTTTAAAAGGAAGTGGCCTTTTGTTGTATATGTGAAAGCGTTTTCGAGATATCGACCAAAATGTGGACCAGGGTGACCCAGAACATCATCTGTCGGGCACCGCTAATTTATTTATATATGTAATACCACGAACAGTAATCCTGCCAAGATACCAAGGGCTTTTCATTGCGCCCTGCAGAACTTTTTCATTTTTTTCTACTTAATATGGTAGGTGTCACACCCATTTTACAAAGTTTTTTCTAAAGTTATTTTTTGCGTCAATAAACCAATCAAATTACCATGTTTTATCCCTTTTTTCATATTTGGTATAGAATTATGGCATTTTTTTCATTTTTCGAAATTTTCGATTTCCAAAAAGTGGGCACGGTTATAGTCGGATTTCGGCCATTTTTTTGCCAAGATAAAGTGAGTTCAGATAAGTACGCGAACTGAGTTTAGTAAAGATATATCGGGTTTTGCTCAAGTTATCGTGTTAACGGCCGAGAGGAAGGACAGACGGTCGACTGTGTATAAAAACTGGGCGTGGCTTCAACCGATTTCGCCCATTTTCACAGAAAACAGTTACCGTCATAGAGTCTATCCCTCTACCAAAGGATTGGTAAATTTTTGTTCGACTTATGGCATTAAAAGTATTCTAGACAAACTAAATGAAAAAGGGCGCAACCACGCCCATTTTGAAATTTTCTTTTATTTTTGTATTTTGTTGCACCATATCATTACTGGAGTTGAATGTTGACATAATTTACTTATTACAGTAAAGATATTCAATTTTTTGTTAAATTTGACTTTTAAAAAAATTTTTTTTTAAGTGGGCGTGTTCTTCATCCGACTTTTCTAATTTTTATTTAGCACATATATAGTAACAGTAGTAACGTTCCTGCCAAATTTCATCATAATATCTTCAATGACTGCCAAATTACAGCTTGCAAAACTTTTAAATTACCTTCTTTTAAAAGTGGGCGGTGCCACGCCCATTGTCCAAAATTTTACTAATTTTCTATTCTGCGTCATAAGGTCAACCCACCTACCAAGTTTCATCGCTTTATCCGTCTTTGGCAATGAATTATCGCATTTTTTCGGTTTTTCGAAATTTTCCATATCGAAAAAGTGGGCGTGGTTATAATCCGATATCGTTCATTTTAAACATCGATCTGAGATGAGTGCCCAGGAACCTACATACCAAATTTCATCAAGATACCTCAAAATTTACTCAAGTTCTCTTGTTAACGGACAGACGGACGGACGGACGGACATGGTTCAACCAAATTTTTTTTCGATACTCATGATTTTGATATATGGAAGTCTATATCTATCTCTATTCCTTTATACCTGTACAACCAACCGTTATCCAATCAAAGTTAATATACTCTGTGAGCTCTGCTCAACTGAGTATAAACATATAAAAAGCTTATTGCGAGAATTTCCGCTTACTGTTTCTTTTAATAATTCTTTCAAAAGATAAATTTTAATATAGTATTTTATTATCTAATCCCTTACTGTTCTAAAAACAAATTAAAGTTAGTTTTAATTCTTAATAATCTCGATTTGAACCTACGTACTTCTTCTATCAAATATTTAATTTTTTGTGAAATATGTTGTACAATTATTTTACACGCAGGCAAGCTCACAGCTTCGCGGATTAAGTGTAATCCTATTGAAAGTAATACGAAATAAAATAATAATACGAATACGAATAAAGTCTTTGGAAAATTCTTTCGGTAGGATTGAGATTACCCATGGGAGGTCTTAAAACTTTTGTCGAGTGTTTGGTCGTTTTGCAAGTTTCACATCGTCATACGTATTCTACAACTGAACCATAAAGTTCAGGCCAGTAAAAATATGTTCGTACTCTTTCAACGGTTTTGGAAATTCCATTGCGAGCAGCTGTATCAGCGTCATGGCAATTACCTATAACTTGGCTTCGCAATGCTTTTGGAACCAAGAGCTTCCATGCTGACTCGTGTTGCTCTGCGTTACCGCTATAGAATTCCGTACGATGATAAATATACTTTCCGGATATGCTAAAATCTGGAAGTGTTTTGTCCTCACGAGAAAGTTTTTCTCTCAGATCCACGTACTGCGCGCAGTAAAATTCTGGCGAAAGCAAGTCTATATGAGTCAAATTCTCGTAAGTTACTTTTAGTTCCTCATTACTGTTATCAACGCGAGAAAGAGCGTCTGGTACGACATTGGCTGATCCCTTTCTATGCTCGATAGTAAACGTAAACACCTGTAGCTTCAATGCCCACCGCTCCAAACGACCACTTAGATCTGTATGTCACGTCAGCCACTATAGGCTTGCATGGTCCGTTATAATTTTAAACTCCTGTCCTTCAATATAGGGTTGAAACTTTTTCACAGCTAACACTGCTGCAAGGCACTCTTGCCCGGTTACGGAATAGTTCCGCTGTGCCTTGTTAAGTTTCTGGCTCATGTATGCAATCGGAATCTCAAATCCGTTTTCATTTTCTTGAGCAATCATCGCGCCTACTCAGCTCTGGCTCGCATCACATTGTACAATAAAATGTATACTAAAATCTGGGTTAGCTAAGATAGGAGCTGATGTTAAACGCTGCTTCAGCAAATCAAAGGCGTTTTGCGTGTCCTCATTCCAATCAAACTTATTCCCTTTCTTTAGCAATTCAGTTAGAGGATTTGTAGTGGCAGCAAAATTTGCTATAAAATGTCTATACCATCCCGCCATTCTTAAAAATCTCCGTAGTTGCTTGACAGTTTTGGGAGGTGCATATTCACTGATCGCAGAAACCTTATCTGGATCTGTTTGAAGGTTGCCATAGCCAACAACATATCCAAGATATCGAACTTGCTTTAAGCAAAATCTACTTTTTGATAGTAAGTCCAGCTTTCTGAATCAGCAACGCTACTTCTTGTAAGAGGTTCATGTGGGGTCAAAGTCCCCAGAAACCAGGAGGAGGTCATCTAAATATACGAAGACGCGTTTTTTGAGGCGGTAAGGAATAACCTTATCCATTAACCGGCACATAGTTTGAGGAGCATTACATAAACCGAAGGGCATTACTTTAAACTGATAGAGTGGCCTATTTGGTACAATAAATGCCGTTTTCTCGCGAGATTTCATTTCCAGTGGGATCTGCCAGAAGGCGTCCTTCAAATCCAAACTGGAAATGAACTCTGCGCGTGGTAATCTGCTCAATATGCCCTCTATGTGCGGTAATGGATACGCATCCTTCACCGTCAAGGAGTTAACTTTGCGACTGTTTAGACATATTCGTACTTTACCTGACTTCCTAACCAACACAACAGGAGAAGACCATGAACTATTCGACTCCTCTGTAACTCCTAAAGAAATCGTGCGATCAATTTCTTGGCCTATCAGCTTTTCCATAGCTGGCGATATAGGATAATGAGGTTGTTTGATCGGTTTAGCGTCACCAACATCTATCAAGTGTTGAAGGAGCTTTGTTTTGCCTACGCCTTTTTCCTCGAATGAAGGAAAGCATCGAACAGCTGCGCTAAGCTTCTCCTTTTGAAGAGTTTATAATAAGTGGCCATTTTCTTCATCTTCATGAAGGTTGATTTCGCTAAGTATATCGGGTGCAATTTGAAATTTCTTCCAGAAATTTACAGCTATATACACGTCTTGACTAAGACTGGGAACGATGTAAAAGTCAATTGGATAAGATTTGTCTTGACCTATACCTATTACTGTGTGTTTAGTGCCATCTGCTGTGCATAGGTTTGAGTCGAGTTTTTTTCATCTTTAGTTTTCTTTCCATAACCCCCGATGCCCCTTTTTGCACCTGAGTCCAGCAAACTTAAAACACTTTTGCCTAAATTTTTACGGTTGCATAGGGTCGGTGTCACATGGTTTACATATAGTTGTAGCAGACAAAGGTACATTTTCCTCCTGTGCAAAGGACGACTCCGATATTTTGGCAAATCTGGCGAATGCATCCTTTTAGTCCTAGTCAAAATTTGTAATGGACTTGTTATTTCGGTGTTGGGTTGGGATGTTTGCTGGTGTTGTTGAAGACACCCCTCTGTCTGTTTTCCGAACTATTGAACTTGGGACACTTCAGTAGAAAGAACGCTAGTAACCCACAACCATAGCAAAAAACACGACGAGGTTTCACGGATTGTTTAGAGTTGTGTCGCAATTCCAGCATTTATTTTCTATCGCATCAATTCGTGAGGCTTCCTCAGACTCCGGAGTAACTATACAGTCTGTCTGGTTTCGCTACCCACTTCCGCTAACTGTCGCTTTTGTGGCATAATGGGTCTAGGGAAAGTTGTTTTGACGGTTTCAAAACAGTTTTCCTGATGCCTATAAGCTCGTCTGAGTACAGAACTGGAAGTTATATCTAAATATAGTAGATCGAGACGAATATCTGGAAGTATATTGCGCATAAGTGTTTCGACTAACTCCCGCTCAGACATATTGCTCAAATGTTTCTCCGGGTTTCTTTTCTCTGTTACGGATTCTTTCTTTCAGGTCATAGTTTGTGCGCACGTCTTTAAAATTGCTGTTCAAGGCATCGCACAAATCGAACCAATCAAGCACTCGAACTGAGTGGTGGTATCTCCAATACCAGTTCTTCGCTTCTCCTTCGAACAAGATGTGAGCATTCTGACACAGTGCATTAAAGTTCCCCCGCAAAGACGATATTGTCAATCCATTTACCATATAAATAAATTCATCAACTGAAACGTTGTCTATCGATCCATCGAAAGTCAGCTTCCAGTTGACAACTATTTTTGAAATTGCTTCTTGGGATAAGCAACGTACATTTCCAGTATTATTGGAATCAGAATTGATGTTGTTGTTGGGTGTGTTAAGAGTTCTGACTATACCTTGGTTTTGTACGACCTGAGCAGTGGGAACCTGCCTGACACTAACATCATGTAAATCTGGTAAAATCTATGGCACATTTATACTTGGTCTAATACTAGACACAAAATTAAAATTCGTTGTCTCGTCATTACAAATAGAGCAGATGTTTCTGGGAGTGGTGAGATAAGCCAAAAGCTCTTCACTATGCCGTACTGGCGCTTCCCAAGGCAGTCGGTTCTATGTACCGGAGCGACTTGGGATTTTTCCCGACCAAGGACTGTCATTTCAGTGTGACCCCACTTAATTTGTTGCGTCACTCCCACAAATTGTCATCCTCCAGCAGCTCCTTGCAGCAGGACTGCTCCATAGTCTCTTACTTCGGGAAGGCATCGAATACAATCTGGGTTCGTCTCAAATGGGCGTGACACCTACCATATTAAGTAGTAGAAAATGAAAAAGCTCTGCAGGGCAAAATCAAAAGCCCTTGGAATCTTGGCAGGAATACTGTTCGTGGTATTGCATATATAAATAAATTAACGGTACCCGACAGATGGTGTTGTGGGTCACCCTGGTCCACATTTTGGTCGATATCTCGAAAACGCCTTCACATATAAACCTAAGGGCCACTTCCTTTTAAAACCCCCATTAATACCTTTAATTTGATACCCATATCGTACAAACACATTATAGAGACACCCCTGGTCCACCTTTATACCATATCACGAAAAGGCGTGACCCACTCCCTTTTAAACTACTCATTAATATACCCATATCGCGCAAACACATTCTAGAGTCACCCCTGGTACACCCTAAGGCGATATCTCGAAAAGGCGTCCACCTATAGAACTAAGGCCCACTCTCTTTTAAAATACTCATTAACACCTTTCATTTGATACCCATATCTTACAAACGCATTCTAGAGTCACCCCTGGTCCACCTGAATGGCGATGTCTCGAAAAGGCGTTCACCTTTAGGGCTAAGGCCCACATCTTTTTAGTAATCATTAACCCATTTCATTTGATAGCCATATCGTACAAACGCATTCTAGACTCACCCCTGGTCCACCTTTATGACGATATCTCGAAAAGGCGTCCACCTATAGAACTAAGGATCAATCCCTTTTAAAATACTCATTACCACCTTTCATTTGATACCCATATCGTACAAACACATTCTAGAGTCACCCCTGGTCCACCTTTATGGCGATATCCCGTAATGGTGTGCACCTATAGAACTATGGCCCACTCCCTTTTAAAATACTCTTTAATACTTTCCATTTGATACCCAACCATCATACGTCATACAAACACATTCCCGGGTTACCCTAGGTTCACTTTCCGACATGGTGATTTTCCCTTTTTTGTCTCCAAAGCTCTCAGCTGAGTATGTAATGCTCGGTTACACCCGAACTGAGCCTTCCTTACTTGTTTTTTTTTTTTTTTTGTTTATGCATTTGTATTTCCGTTGCATAGAGTTTGTTCATTTTGATATTGATGATATTCAACAATATCGTAATTATTATAATTCATTAGTCGGTCCGTTTTATTTTAGTTTTATGCAATATTGTCAGTCCGTCCGTAGATATATGAAAAAGGCTGAGTGCAAAAGTTATTTATTTTGTTGTAGGTGTAGTTCCACCTTTGGTTTCGTCCAACTAAGTGCATGAAATAATGTTGTTATATATAAGTATTATGGTAGGACATGAACGCATTCTAAGAAAATGCTTATTGGTAAAATAGCATAACCACATATTTTTTTTTGCTTCAGCTATCATGAGACCATTTCAAAATGCATAAACAATAAACGTATAAAACAAACTCTCTTTATATGAACCAACGATTATCAAAACCCGCAAGACTTGAAAACAATTATTTTCGATTAACCATACGAAAAATTTACAAAAAAAAAAAACATTTATGTATATTTTAAGCTACGCATATCTATTGTGTTGGGTGCAAATAAAAATAAGAATAAAGATTATTCCACCTTTCAGCTCGACGTTTCGCCAAATTTCCTTGGCATCTTCAGGAGCGTGACACTGTATTTATTTAATAAAACAACAAAGAACACAATCAGATACATATAGATTTGAAATTTAAAATATTGCAAATAAATATTGATTGCACAACATTTTTCTTACTTACAATGATTAACGAAAAACACAATTTTTACTAAAACATTTAAACATTTAAAACATTTGAATATTAAAAAATTGCGGAAAGTTAATAAAGTACAAAAAATCGATACCACCTTCATGCGGTAAACTTGTCATACTAAAAATTAAATTACAAACATAATAGGTACGCGGTGGCGATATTGTCTGTATCTTCTTTTTTGTTTATTGTGTTTCCTCTTTTCTGCAAAATTCTTAGGCTTTCTAAGGTGTAACGCGCTTTTTCTCTCCTTTCGGTGTCTATTATTTTTATGTTTTCAAAATCAGCTGTGTGTTTGTTTTCTATTGCATGCTGTGCCAAAGCTGTGCTTTGTTTTTGTTTACGTATATCTGCTTCGTGCTCAGCTACCCGCGTGCCGAGCGCCCGCTTTGTGGTCCCAATGTAGACCTTATTGCAGCTATCTTCTTTATTCCCTTTACAATGAATTTCGTAAACTACATTGCTACGTTGTTGGAGATCTATGGGTGTTTTTGTTTTTGTAAAGCACGTTGCCAAAGTGCAGTTTGACCTGTATGCTAGTGTAGTGTTTGTGTTTGATGTTTTTGTCAAGTCATGTGTGAAATGTAAAGTTATGCAATTAATAACGTTTATTATTCAATTCAAAGTTGAGTATTCAAAAATAAATACAATTAAAGTTATGGTTTAAAGTGGATTACAATTAAAGTAGGTTGGTACAGCGAATAATTATAGTAACGACGGCTGCTTTGGTCGACGGCTGATTACGACTGACTTGTCCGCTCGCTATTAGATTTTCTCCGAGCTAATTTACTCAGGCTGTGCGCTCGTTATTCGCCTTGAGTGTTTTACGTTTGCGCTGCCATATGTGTTGGTATATGCGTGCTGTCACAGTGCCTCCTCACCCGACTTACATTCGGCCACCCTGATTAGTCATCTGCCTCAGATGACAAAAGCTCTTCGTTGTTGACTGTATACTTCCAAAGTTTCATATTATCGCAACTCGTGGACGTATTACAGGGCCCCTCTACATCTGCCGCCTTTCTAACGTTGAACCGGCCATTTCGTTTAACTTGTGTGATTTCGTACGGGCCGAGATATTCGCTAGCCAGCTTTCGTCCGGCTACAAACTGCGTGCGTCGTATTGCTACTAAATCGCCGATCTTGTACCCGTATTCCTTCTTTCGTTTGCTATCAAACTGCTTTTTGTATTGATTCTAAGCGCGCTCGATTTCGTGCCTCGCCTCTTGCCGCAAATTGTGCCGCCCTTCGTCGTATGCATCATATAGCTCCTGCTCGAGTAAAAGTTGTATCTGATCACTGCATGTGTGGTTCGTTTTGACACCAAACGGCGGCCGCTTTGTAGACGCATGAGTATGTGAATTAATAGCTTGCTGTACTTTTAAAACTAACTTGAACCATTTTGCAGGTTCTTCTGCCGAGAGCTTTGCAATAATCGACATAACCGTTCGATTCACTCTTTCGATCTGTCCGTTTCCACGTGGGACCCCGGTAGTGCTCCAGATGTGATCAATACCCCTCTCCTTTACGTGCTCGGAAAACATATGTGCCGTGAACGCGGCACCTCTATCGGTAACTATGCGTGCGGGTTTTCCAAAAACCGCAGACCATGACTCCAGCTTCTGAACCGCTTCTTCGCAACCTGTGCTCTTTGTGGGGTACAGCCACACAAATTTGGTAAACGCGTCGACGATTGCCAAGATATATTTATACTGCTTTGAGGTAGCGTCCATTGGTCCCAGATGGTCAATATGCAACGTATGCAATGGTTGGTCACCTTTATCAATTACGTGCAGATAACCCTCTTTTTTACCCAACTTCTTATTATAAATGATACATTTCACACAATTGTTGATTACCTGCGTAACTTTTTGTTCCAGGTGTGGTATCCAATAATTTTGTTGTATAGCATGTATAGTTTTTTGCACCGCAAAGTGACCAACATTATGAGCATCTACAATAATTTCTTTTTCCATCTGCTTTGGAACCACCAAAAGATCGTTACCCTCAATATTTTTATATAACAGCCCACCTTTTATTTTAAAAGCTCCGTATGGTCGGCTATCCAGTAGATCTGCGATTGTTTTAGTCATTGTATCCTCTTGCGGTGCTTTTTTAATACGAGCTGCCAACTGCGACGCTATTATCATAACCTGCTGTGGGTATCGACTGAGGCAATCAACATGCTTTAACCTTTCGCCTGCTCGGTGTTCTACACTAAAGTCGAAGTCTTGTAAATAAACCACCCACGAAGCAACTTCTCGGGGTACATCCTTTTTACTTAACGTTTGTTTGAACGCCGCGCAATCAGTCACCAGCTTAAAATGAATGCCCAACAGGTAGTGACGAAACTTTTTAAAAGCGAGGTATACCGCCTTCGCTTCCAAAACATAACTGTGCTGTCGCGCCTCTGCCCCCGTCGACTTTTTGCTCCAGAAGTACACTGGGTATAGCTGGCCGCTATACCATTGCAATAGTGTTGCACCGAACCCATCCTTCGACGCATCTGTATGTACCTCAGTCTTTGCATTTCTTTTGTACAACCTTAGTACTGGCTCTTTAGTCAAACAATTTTTCAGCGTTTGTACAGCTTCGACTTCAGCTGGACCGATAGCAAACACAGAGTCTTTACGTAGTAGATTTGTTAATGGTCTGGCGATGTGTGAGTATCCCTTAATGAACTTTTGAAAAAATCCCGTTAGGCCTAAAAACGACTGCATGGCCTTAACATTTTTTGGGATTGCGAACTTGTTAACCGCATCCGTTTTCTCTTTGCCTGGCCACACGCATCCATCTTTAACAAAGTGGCCCAGGAAACTTACAGATGCCTGCATAAAACGGCATTTTGGCCATTTGATTTTCAAACCGTGTTCTGCTGCCGTTGCAAAAACCAGCTTTGTTTTACGAAGACAATCATCAGCTGTTTCTGCGTGAATGATAATATCGTCCATATATAAGTCTAATACGTTATTATTTATTAGATTCTGGAAGACGTAGTTAACGAAACGTATAAAAACGGCAGGAGAGTTGCAGAAGCCAAACGGAGCCCTATTAAATTCGTAAATCCCCCTTGTTGTTGTGAAAGCGGTGTATTTTTTGCTACTCTCTTCAATGGGGACGTGGAAAAACCCATTTTCCAAATCCAAAACTGTAAAAAATTTCGACTTCTGCAACTTTTCGAGTACGTCCTCAATTATAGGGACCGGAAAACAATCTTTTAGTACAGACGAGTTAAGTTTTCGAAAATCCACACAAATGCGGCACGTACCGTCCTTTTTCTTCACGATAACCATGCGGCTGGCGAAGTTGGACGTAGGCTGTCTTATGCTTCCAGCTCTAAGCCACTCATCAATTTGCTTGTTGACTGCTTCAACTTCGTGGAATGGTATGCGACTTGGAGCGTGCCTGAACGGGACAACGGGACCATCCGGAATGATCTTCAATACAACTGGGCATTCCTCAACATAATCGACAGGCTTGTAGTTGGCAATCAAGGAGCGAATTTCGGCTTCGTACTGCGGAGGAACATCAACATGAGAATTTGTGTCGGTTACATTATAAATACTTATCTGATTAAGATCCTCATAAGTTTCCCCCACTTTTAGCGGAGAAAACTTATATCCATCTGCCGTCGCCGCCAAGTTGAACTTCGAAATAAAATCGTAACCCAGTAGCGCATCATACATAACGTCTTTGTCAGATACTACAATGAATTTTTGCTGCGTCAGTAAGTCGTCAACATCTACTTCAGCAACGAAACACCCAATTGGTTTTCTAGATTTAGTACCGAGGCCGCGAAGCTGTTGCATATATGTTTGCAGCACACCTCCACCAACTTTTCCGAATGTACTTTTTTTCATAATAGTTATATCTGCGCCCGTGTCTACTAACCCGCTTACTTCGACGTTGTTAATCTTTATGTTTTTACAGCGTTTCGAATTATGAACCAGGTTTACAGCAGCAGCTACAGTTGGACAGTCTTTCGACATATGCCCACTTTTATTGCAACGAAAACACTTTGTTTCTGCTTGGCAATCTTTCCGCATATGATCCGTAGCGCCACAGTTAAAGCAATGTGTTTTCTTTTCGCTTGAAATGTGCGAACGCTTCTCGTTTACGTGTACTTGCCCTTTATGCTTTTTGTTGCTTTTTTCCCGCAAAACTATTTTCTCGTAAACTTCGTATTGATCTTGCAATTCCTTATATGACTTACAGCTCCAAAGGTTGTATTTAAATTCGTCTTTTAATTGCAGTCCACCAACTATATAACGAATCACCGACTGCGTGTCTATATTACTACGTGTAGCCAATTTCTTCATCTGCAGCACATATTCGTGGAAACTCTCATTCTTTTGTTTTTTCCGTTCTCGTAGCTCTGCGTGAACATCAGCACTACACATTTTTGACTTGTCAAATTCGTCTTCCAGCATTGTGCGCATTGCACCATATTCGTAAACAGCTACCGATTCAAGAAAAAGTTTCGCAGTTTTCGTCATTTTCGCCCTTGCTTGCACGTACTTCTGTACATTGTTCAAACCGTATGCAGCTGCGTTTAATTCAAAGTTAGTAAACCAGTGTTTCAGTGGCATATTTCCTCCATCAAATTCGGGTATAATTTTGCCAAAACTTTCTGCCGTAATTTTGGTTTCGGCCTGCTTTGTTTTGTCTGCTTGGATTTTCAATGTAAGCAATTGCACCAGCTGTTGTAGCAATTCATTATTCTTACATTCCACTGTTTTTTGTTCTGCCGTTGCCGCTGCTTCTTTGACTGCTTTCTGCTGCTCTGCTTCGGCCATGACTTTCTTGGAAGCTGCCTGAGCGTATTCTCTCCACCTCGTTGCCTGCTTTGTTGAGCGTGTGTTGTAACGCCGTCTCACATCCTCTACCTGCTTTTTGACTTTGGTGGTGTTTTTTGAATCGCCTGCGCTTTGGCGACTAGCACGAGTCATATGCGTTGAACGGAATTTTTTTTGACCGATCAACGACCTTTGTTTTTTTTTTTTTTGCGACTGAACTGCAACTGTAGAAGTACTGTTTTTCCAACTTCACTTTATTGCACTGCTTGCCTATTGTTCTTCAATTCGGCTGCAACTTACATAAGTTTGATTCAATTTGTATTAAGGTTCGGCAGGTTGAGTATTGATTCTGAGCGCCCAGGAATGTAAGTGACACTGAAGTATCGCTTTGTCTGGTTATTTGTATCTGAAGACTGTGTTTTTTGGGCTATATTTTCTATTTCCATTTGTTTCTGATTTATTAAATTTGATATGATATGGTCTAGATAATTATTCTTTTTAAGCGTCAATTTAATTTTCCTAATATTTGCGTCATGAAAACTTTGATGGCTGATAGATAATATTTTGTCTATAAAGTTCTTCGCCGTATTTATTTTGTATTTGAAAGGCTGTGAGGATATAAAGTTTATGAGGCGCCCAGAAGAGGTTGGTTTCGAATACCAATCCAATATTAGTTTGTTATTGAGCCTGTGTATCCGTGTGTCTAGATAGGGGATGTTGTTGTTTTCTTCTTTTTCGATCGTAAACTTTAGTCGATTATGATATCTATTTAACACATCTAATATAGTATTTGTGCCTTTTCTTGGGATGATGGCGAAAATATCATCTGCATATTTGACTAGGAACTTTATTTGTATGTTGTGTTGTTTCTGTAATTCAATAAAAGTTTGTGAAAGCGCGTCATCCATTATTATATTGGCAATGGTTGGGGAAAGGGGGTTGCCCATAGGCATTCCATATGTTTGTGTATATATGTTG
This sequence comes from Eurosta solidaginis, assembly GCF_040869045.1. Classification (NCBI taxonomy): domain Eukaryota; kingdom Metazoa; phylum Arthropoda; class Insecta; order Diptera; family Tephritidae; genus Eurosta; species Eurosta solidaginis. Next base: position 412,530 of record NW_027136967.1, read on the forward strand.
TTGTTGTGCACGAAATAATTGTTGTCTTTTAGGCAGAACTCTAAAATATTGTGAAACTTGCTCTTAGGTATATTCGTATATTCCTTTATTTCATCCCATTTTTGCATTATTATTTTGGAGGCCATATTTGTTGGTATATCAGTGAATAACGAGACGACATCAAACGACACTAACAATTCATCATCACCTATAGTTAAATTTTGCAGTCTTTCTTTTAACTCAAACGAGTTTTTAATGTTATATTCGGTGGAAATCAACGACATAAGAATTGTTCCTATGTATTTGGAAAAGTGATAACATGGAACATTGATAGACGAGACAATCGGACGTAAGGGACAGTGTGGCTTATGAATTTTTGGCAGTCCATATAAACGAGGTGCTGCAGCTGCTGTGCTAGTTAATTGTTGTTTTTCTTTTAGGCTAATGTGCTTTCCTTTGAATAGTTCGAGTATTATATTGTTGTTTTTCCTTTGAAGTGTGGATGTTGGGTCAGCTCGTATCGCTTTATAGGTATTCTTGTCTCCTAGTATTTTTTCAATTTTCGTGTTGTAGTCCGCTTTATATAGAACGACTGTTTTGTTCCCCTTGTCCGCGTCTGTTACGATTATGTCATCTTTGTGAAGTTTTAGAAAAGCTTTTGTCTTTTTGTAAGTCTCTAGTACAAATTTCTCTACGGAATTATGTTTAATATTGCGCCTAAATTGAAGAATTCTGCTGCACAATTTGTTTCTTGCTATTTCTTTTTCATTATCAGTTTCTAATGTTTCAAACACTTGTTCCATTTCTGCTATTGTGTGTATAGGTGAGAAATTTTTGTTTGTTGTAGGGACGGTAAATTTTTTGCCTAAAGACAACAGCCACTTAACATCTTCGGGAAAATCTATGTTTGTAGTGTTTACAAACCATTCGCTGTTAATGTTGATTCCCAGTTTTCGTATTTGCTCGTGCTTAAGTTGGTTAATCTTAGAGGATAGTGTCGCTGCTTTCTGTTCTCCTATCTTTATGCTGAAACAGTTTTGCTTGACTATAACTGCATTGAATTCTTCCTCACTAAGAGCTTTACGTATTTGTTTTTGAGTGTGGTATATTGTATCTTTGGTGGTTTCTATGTTCATATTTGTTTGTGTTATCTCAATGTTAAGTATTTTTAAGAAGAAATTGTGTTTGGTTTTTTCTATTTGTTGTGTTATTTTACCTAACGTTGTGTCGACTATTGTACTTTTTAATGTGTTGGATAGATGTTTGGGAATAAGCGCGTACCTTTTGCATCAGCCATCAAAGTTTTCATGACGCAAATATTAGGAAAATTAAATTGACGCTTAAAAAGAATAATTATCCAGACCATATCATATCAAATTTAATAAATCAGAAACAAATGGAAATAGAAAATATAGCCCAAAAAACACAGTCTTCAGATACAAATAACCAGACAAAGCGATACTTCAGTGTCACTTACATTCCTGGGCTCACAGAAAATTTCACACATGACTTGACAAAAACATCAAACACAAACACTACACTAGCATACAGGTCAAACTGCACTTTGGCAACGTGCTTTACAAAAACAAAAACACCCATAGATCTCCAACAACGTAGCAATGTAGTTTACGAAATTCATTGTAAAGGGAATAAAGAAGATAGCTGCAATAAGGTCTACATTGGGACCACAAAGCGGGCGCTCGGCACGCGGGTAGCTGAGCACGAAGCAGATATACGTAAACAAAAACAAAGCACAGCTTTGGCACAGCATGCAATAGAAAACAAACACACAGCTGATTTTGAAAACATAAAAATAATAGACACCGAAAGGAGAGAAAAAGCGCGTTACACCTTAGAAAGCCTAAGAATTTTGCAGAAAAGAGGAAACACAATAAACAAAAAAGAAGATACAGACAATATCGCCGCCGCGTACCTATTATGTTTGTAATTTAATTTTTAGTATGACAAGTTTACCGCATGTAGGTGGTATCGATTTTTTGTACTTTATTAACTTTCGGCAATTTTTTAATATTCAAATGTTTTAAATGTTTAAATGTTTTAGTAAAAATTGTGTTTTTCGTTAATCATTGTAAGTAAGAAAAATTTTGTGCAATCAATATTTATTTGCAATATTTTAAATTTCAAATCTATATGTATCTGATTGTGTTCTTTGTTGTTTTATTAAATAAATACAGTGTCACGCTCCTGAAGATGCCAAGGAAATTTGGCGAAACGTCGAGCTGAAAGGTGGAATAATCTTTATTCTTATTTTTATTTGCACCCAACACAATAGATCTGCGTAGCTTAAAATATACATAAATATTATCCAAACAGATCGGAAGAAAATTATATAAAAAAACATTTAACTTGAACAAAATTCTTAAAACCTTATTAGTCGTTAATTGAACAAGATGTCAATACGGCATGTTGTTGTTGTTGTTGTAGCAATGCTTCGCCCCACCTAATAGCCGCGACGGATCACAAATTGTCATCAATATCTTCTAACGGGAGTCCAAGGAAACTTGCCGTTTCAGCAGGGGTGGACCATAAGGAAAGGCGTGTTAGAGGCGTTGGTTCCACATTACAATTAAAGAGATGGTTGGTGTCATGTGGGGACACATTGCAAGCGGGGCATACATTTTGTATGTCGGGGTTGATTCTGGATATGTAAGAGTTTAACCTGTTACAGTATCCAGAACGAAGTTGAGCAAGAGTGACACGCGTTTCCCTGGGGAGTATGCGTTCCTCTTCCGCGATTTTTGGATACTTTTCTTTAAGTACTGGATTCACCGGGCAATTCCCGGCATAAAGGTCCGACGCCTGTTTATGGAGTTCACCAAGGACCTGCTTGTGTTTTTTCGCTTCATACGGCTGGGTTCTCAGGCGCCGTATTTCCTCAAACTGCTTACGGAGATGACTCCTTAAGCCCCTACGCGGTGCTGGTTCATCAATCAGATGTCTGTTGGGATGCCGAGGTTTCTGGGTATTCAACAGGAACTCTTTGGTCAGCATCTCATTTCTCTCCCTGGTGGGGAGTATTCTCGCCTCATTATGCAGATGGTGTTCTGGGGACATAAGAAGACAGCCCGTGGCGATTCTGAGAGCAGTATTTTGGCAGGCCTGTAGTTTCTTCCAGTGGGTAATTTTTAGGCTTGGCGACCATATGGGCGACGCGTAGCACGTAATCGGCTGGCTAATTGCTTTGTATGTAGTCATGAGCGTTTCTTTATCTTTTCCCCAGGTACTGCCAGCAAGGGATTTGAGGATTTTGTTACGGCTCTGAATTCTCAGAACAATTGCGGCTGCGTGCTCACCAAATTGTAGATCCTGATCAAACGTCACACCCAAGATTTTGGGGTGTAGGACAGTCAGTAGCGTAGTGCCATCGACGTGGATGTTCAAAATGGTCGACATTTGGGACGTCCATGTTGTAAATAAGGTCGCGGAAGATTTAGTCGGTGATAATGCCAGGTTTCGCGAGGCGAAAAAACTGGAGAGATCCGGGAGGTAGCCGTTTATTTTTTTGCATAGCGCATCGATCTTTGGGCCTGGGCCTGTGGCCATTATTGTGCAACCATCGGCGTAGGAAACAATTGTGACTCCTTCCGGTGGTGAAGGTAGCTTAGATATGTAGAAATTAAACAAAAGTGGGGATAGGACACCACCCTGTGGCACCCCTTGTTTAATTCTTCTTGGTTTTGCTGTTTCATTTCTAAATTGCACCGATGCCTGCCGACCACCCAGATAATTTGCGGTCCACCTTTTAAGACATGGGGGAAGGGTAGACCCTTCCAGGTCTTGCAGTAACGAGCCATTATAGACCGTATCAAAAGCTTTTGATAGGTCTAGCGCTACGAGTATTGTTCTATGATGGGGTATTGATTTAAACCGCAATTTATCTCGGTGCTAATGGCATTTAGCGCGGTGGTAGTGCTATGAAGTTTTCTGAAGCCATGCTGGTGAGAGGCTAGCTGCAAATTTGCTTGGAAATAAGGGAGCAAAATGGCTTCAAGCGTCTTTGCCACTGGCGATAGGAGAGATATCGGACGATACGACTCACCTATGTTAGCTGGTTTCCCAGGCTTTAGTAGCGGGACCACCTTGGCCATTTTCCATTTCTCGGGTATGACAAAGGTGGAAAAAGACAGTTTGAAGACATGCGCTAAATATTTGAAACCCTCTTTCCCTAGGCTTTTAACCATCGGCATGGCTATGCCGTCTGGCCCCACTGCTTTGTATGGTTTAGCGCGACCAATGGCGTCCTCAACCTCTTTAGCGGTGATGGTGATTGGTGACGCGCTGAATTTGTGTTTATGTGCGTGTCTATTGGCTCTCCGTCTATCTTTGTCGACCGAAGGATGCATTATATATTGCCGGCAGAAAGCGCTCGCGCATTTTTTCGCATCCGACAGAACTTTGTCGCCAAAGGCGATGGAAACTTTGTCTTTGTGCTTAGTCGGATTCGATAGGGACTTAACGGTGGACCAAAGTTTACCCACACCGGTAGAGAGGTTACAACCCCTTGGGTGCTCCTCCCATTTCGCCCGCTTGTGTTCGTCCACAAGCAATCTGATGCGTTGGTTTATATCCCTTATTTGGGGGTCGCCTGGATCAAGCTGTCTTATAAGGTCACGTTCTCTCGCTAAGTTTGCGGCCTCCGCCGGGAAGTGGGGCCGGATTTCGGGAATTCTCCCGGCGGGAATGAAACATGCCGAGGCGGATTCAATGACCTTACGGAAGGCACGCTCCCCTTGGCGGGCATCAGTCGGGATAGGGAGGGCAGCAAAGCGGTTGTCTGTAAAAGATTTATATTCTTCCCACTTTCCTTTTTTGAAGTTTATGAAAGTGCATTTTTCGGTGACGATGAAGTCGGCGGTACACTCGAGCGAAATAAGTATGGGCAGGTGGTCGGATGCCAATGTTACCATCGGCTGCCAGTTGACACAGTTTACGAGTTCTGCGCTCACGATGGAGATATCTGGCGAACTGTGACAGCTTCCTACGATTCGTGTAGGGGCGTCTCCGTTTATTGTGCAGAACGTCGTTTCTTCTATTTGATCCGCCAGCATCTCACCCCTACTGTCCGCCCGCAAGTTTGAATGCCATAGATCATGATGGGCGTTGAAATCGCCTAAGATAATGCGATTGTTGCCAGTGAGTAAGGCTCTGATATTAGGGCGGTATCCAATCGGGAAACAGGTGGCAGGAGGGATGTAGATATTGATGATTTCTAGGTTTGCATCGCCTGCCCGGACAGATAGGCATTGACGTTCTAAGACATTGTCCCTGTGGTCGAGCCCAGGATCAAATATATAATATTGCACAGAGTGGTGTATGATAAACGCGAGGCCGCCTCCATTTCCGCTCTCGCGGTCTTTCCTGTGGACATTATACCCAGAGCAAGTCTGCAATGCAGATCTTGCTGTGAGTTTAGTCTCTTGAATCGCAGCAATGCGAATGTTGTGCCGCTTCATGAAATCGACTATCTCCGTAATCTTGCCAGTTAGTCCATTACAGTTTAACTGCAGAATTCTGAAGTGCATAATGGGAGACGCCGTCACTCTGGGGGTAAGTGACAGGTGACTACGCCTGGGTTGTGGAGGCCAGGACGCAATTGCTGTTGTGGCCCTGGGACTGGGCGTCCTTGGGCAAGCATTGGGGTACCCGGATGATTTGGGTTTGCGACCTGGCAACATGGCGCGATGACCCCGGTCCTGAGAAATGGTTTTGCTGCATCTGCCGGAAAAGAATCTTTTAAGGACGGTCATACTCTGTTCAGTGTGTCTCGTGCAAGGGATGGTTGCATCGGACAGGTTGTTCTGGGCTTGATCCCGAAACCCGACGTCCACGTAACTTTTATAAATCTTTTGTGGCGCCTTGCTGTTCACGCTCAAGGGCGTCCCGTAGTCTACGCCTAAGCGCCCCCCACTACCTTCCAGCAGCCCCGCTGCTCAACAAGCCACAAAAAGTACCCGCTGCTGCTCGCGCCCCACGGCGCCAACAACTCAAACAGCTGCTACCATTCATAACTACTACCTTCGTAGTAGAGTCGGTAGCAATGCTGAGCATCAGCCCCTGCCCCCGTCTTCTCCCCCCCCCCCCCCCCCTCTTTTCCGGCACCAATCGTGCAGGTCAGGGAAACAGACTCTTAGTCCCTACCTCCGTTTGCACCGTTTGCCAGCATATAGGTTTGCGACATCCGCCCAATGCAGCTCCTGCCTTGGGTGGTGCCACTTTCCTAGATGTTCTGGTCTCCGCGACGGCAACCCCCCGACGGGTTTCATCGCGCCATGTTTCCAGGTCGCAAACCCAAATCATCCGGGTACCCCAATGCTTGCCCAAGGACGCCCAGTCCCAGGGCCCTAACAGCAATTGCGTCCTGGTCTTCCACAACCCAGGCGTAGTCACCCGTCACTTACCACCAGAGTGACGGCGTCTCCCCTTATGCACTTCAGAATTCTGCAGTTAAACTGTAATGGAATAACTGGGAAGATTACGGAGATAGTCGATTTCATGAAGCGGCACAACATTCGCATTATTGCGATTCAAGAGACTAAACTCACAGCAAGATCTGCATTGCAGACTTGCTCTGGGTATAATGTCCACAGGAAAAACCGCGAGAGCGGAAATGGAGGCGGCCTCGCGTTTATCATACACCACTCTGTGCAATATTATATATTTGATCCTGAGATCGACAGCAGGGACAATGTCTTAGAACATCAAGGCCTATCTGTCCGGGCAGGCGATGCAAACCTAGAAATCATCAACATCTACATCCCTCCTGCCAACTGTTGCCCCAGTGGATACTGTCCTAATATCAGAGCCTTACTCACTTGCAACAATCGCATTATCTTAGGCGATTTCAATACCCATCATGATCTATGGCATTCAAACTTGCGGGCGGACAGTAGGGGTGAGATGCTGGCGGATCAAATAGAAGAAACGACGTTCTGCACAATAAACGGAGACGCCCCTACACGTATGGTGGAAGCTGTCACAGTTCGCCAGATATCTCAATCGTGAGCGCAGAACTCGTAAACTGCGTCAACTGGCAGCCGATGGTAATATTGGCATCCGACCACCTGCCCATACTTATTTCGCTCGAGCGTACCGCCGACTTCATCGTCACCGAAAAATGCACTTTCATAAACTTCAAAAAAGGAAAGTGGGAAGAATATAAATCTTTTACAGACAACCGCTTTGCTGCCCTCCCTATCCCGACTGATGCCCGCCAAGGGGAGCGTTCCTTCCGTAAGGTCATTGAATCCGCCTCGGCACATTTCATTCCCGCCGGGAGTATTCCCGAAATCCGGCCCCACTTCCCGGCGGAGGCCGCGAGCTTAGCGAGGGAACGCGACCTTATAAGACAGCTTGATCCAGGCGACCCCCAAATAAGGGATATAAACCAACGCATCAGATTGCTTGTGGACGAACACAAGCGGGCGAAATGGGAGGAGCACCCAAGGGGTTGTAACCTCTCTACCGGTGTGGGTAAACTTTGGTCCACCGTTAAGTCCCTATCGAATCCGACTAAGCACAAAGACAAAGTTTCCATCGCCTTTGGCGACAAAGTGCTGTCGGATGCGAAAAAATGCGCGAGCGCTTTCTGCCGGCAATATATAATGCATCCTTCGGTCGACAAAGATAGACGGAGAGCCAATAGACACGCACATAAACACAAATTCAGCGCGTCACCAATCACCATCACCGCTAAAGAGGTTGAGGATGCCATTGGTCGCGCTAAACCATCCAAAGCAGTGGGCCCAGACGGCATAGCCATGCCGATGCTTAAAAGCCTAGGGAAAGAGGGTTTCAAATATTTAGCGCATGTCTGCAACCTGTCTTTTTCCACCTTTGTCATACTCGAGAAATGGAAAATGGCCAAGGTGGTCCCGCCACTAAAGCCTGGGAAACCAGCTAACATAGGTGAGTCGTATCGTCCGATATCTCTCCTATCGCCAGTGGCAAAGACGCTTGAAGCCATTTTGCTCCCTTATTTCCAAGCAAATTTGCAGCTAGCCTCTCATCAGCATGGCTTCAGAAAACTCCATAGCACTACCACCGCGCTAAATGCCATTAGCACCGATATAAATTGCGGTTTAAATCAATACCCTACCATAGAACAGTACTCGTAGCGCTAGACCTATCAAAAGCTTTTGATACGGTCAACCATGGCTCGTTACTGTAAGACCTGGAAGGGTCTACCCTTCCCCCATGTCTTAAAAGGTGGACCGCAAATTATCTGGGTGGTCGGCAGGCATCGGTGCAATTTAGAAATGAAACATCAAAACCAAGAAGAATTAAACAAGGGGTGCCACAGGGTGGTGTACTATCCCCACTTTTGTTTAATTTCTACATATCTAAGCTACTTTCACCACCGGAAGGAGTCACAATTGTTTCCTGCGCCGATGGCTTCACAATAATGGCCACAGGCCCAGGCCCAAAGATCGATGCGCTATGCAATAAAATAAACGGCTAACTCCCGGATCTCTCCAGTTTTTTCGCCTCGCGAAACCTGGCATTATCACCGACTAAATCTTCCGCGACCTTATTTACAACATGGACGTCCCAAATGTCGACCATTTTGAACAACCACGTCGATGGCACTACGCTAACGACTGTCCTACACCCCAAAATCTTGGGTGTGACGTTTGATCAGGATCTAATACTGCTCTCAGAATCGCCACGGGCTTTCTTCTTATGTCCCCAGAACACCATCTGCATAATGAGGCGAGAATACTCCCCATCAGGGAGAGAAATGAGATGCTGACCAAAGAGTTCCTGTTGAATACCCAGAAACCTGGGCATCCCAACAGACATCTGATTGATGAACTAGCACCGCGTAGGGGCTTAGGGAGTCATCTCCGTAAGTAGTTTGAGGTAATACGGCACCTGAGAACCCAGCCGTATGAAGCGAAAAAACACAAGCAGGTCCTTGGTGAACTCCATAAACAGGCGTCGGACCTTTATGCCGGGAAGAAAAGTATCCAAAACTCGCGGAAGAGGAACGCATACTCCCCAGGGAAACGCGTGTCACTCTTGCTCAACTTCGTTCTGGATACTGTAACAGGTTAAACTCTTACTTATCCAGAATCAACCCCGACATACATAATGTATGCCCCGCTTGCAATGTGTCCCCACATCACACCAACCATCTCTTTAATTGTAATGTGGAACCAACGCCTCTAACACCCCTTTCCTTATGGTCCACCCCTGTTGAAACGGCAAGTTTCCTTGGACTCCCGTTAGAGGATATTGATGACAATTTGTGTTCCGTCGCGGTTATTAGGTGGGGCGAAGCATTGCTACAACAACAACAACAACATGCCGTATTGACATCTTGTTCAATTAACGACTAATAAGGTTTTAAGAATTTTGTTCAAGTTAAATGTTTTTCTTTTTTTGTAAATTTTTCGTATGGTTAATCGAAAGTAATTGTTTTCAAGTCTTGCGGGTTTTGATAATCGTTGGTTCATATAAAGAGAGTTTGTTTTATACGTTGATTGTTTATGCATTTTGAAATGGTCTCATGATAGCTGAAGCAAAAAAAATATGTGGTTATGCTATTTTACCAATAAGCATTTTCTTAGAATGCGTTCAACTTGATAAAAAGCGCATAAACCAATTTTACAAATATTTCAATTTAACTACTGGTAATTTATACCAAGACTAGTATAAAACTTAATTCCAAGCAGCCAAAGAGATGAAGATATACATAAAATACTCATGCAAGACTTATACTAGCTGGTTAGGTGGACGACTTATCGCATCCAAACTAATTCCGACATTATTTTGAAATAAGTACGGCCTGATAAAACGTGCTTAAAACACCTTATTCTTCCAGGGCCCCACAAGTTGGGCGCCATTTATTGTTATAATTATACTTCATTGTATTTTACCCGTTCATACGGTTGCGGGAGGGGCTCGGAGCGCGCGTGCATGCTTGCTCTATCCAGGCTTAATCACTCGGATTGTCGGGGTTCTTGCTCCTTATGTCCTACCATAATACTTATATATAACAACATTATTTCATGCACATAGTTGGACGAAACCAAAGGTAGAACTACACCTACAACAAAATAAATAACTTTTGCACTCAGCCTTTTTCATATATCTACGGACGGACTGACAATGTTGCATAAAACTAAAATAAAACGGACCGACTAATGAATTATACTAATTACGATATTGTTGAATATCATCAATATCAAAATGAACAAGCTCTATGCAACGGGAATACAAATGCATAAACAAAAAACAAGTAAGGAAGGCTAAGTTCGGGTGTAACCGAGCATTACATACTCAGCTGAGAGCTTTGGAGACAAAAAAGGGAAAATCACCATGTCGGAAAGTGAACCTAGGGTAACCCGGGAATGTGTTTGTATGACGTATGATGGTTGGGTATCAAATGGAAAGTATTAAAGAGTATTTTAAAAGGAAGTGGGCCATAGTTCTATAGGTGGACACCATTACGGGATATCGCCATAAAGGTGGACCAGGGGTGACTCTAGAATGTGTTTGTACGATATGGGTATCAAATGAAAGGTGGTAATGAGTATTTTAAAAGGGATTGATCCTTAGTTCTATAGGTGGACGCCTTTTCGAGATATCGCCATAAAGGTGGACCAGGGGTGAGTCTAGAATGCGTTTGTACGATACGGCTATCAAATGAAATGGGTTACTGATTACTAAAAAGATGTGGGCCTTAGCTCTAAAGGTGGACGCCTTTTCGAGACATCGCCATTCAGGTGGACCAGGAATGACTCTAGAATGCGTTTGTAAGATATGGGTATCAAATGAAAGGTGTTAATGAGTATTTTAAAAGAGAGTGGGCCTTAGTTCTATAGGTGGACGCCTTTTCGAGATGTCGCCTTAGGGTGTACCAGGGGTGACTCTAGAATGTGTTTGCACGATATGGGCATATTAATGAGTAGTTTAAAAGGGAGTGGGTCTTAGTTCTATAGGTGGACGCCTTTTCGTGATATGGTATAAAGGTGGACCAGGGGTGTCTCTATAATGTGTTTGTACGATATGGGTATCAAATTAAAGGTATTGATGGGGGTTTTAAAAGGGAGTGGCCCTTAGGTTTATATGTGAAGGCGTTTTCGAGATATCGACCACAATGTGGACCAGGGTGACCCACAACATCATCTGTCGGGTACCGTTAATTTATTTATATATGCAATACCACGAACAGCATTCCTGGCAAGATTCCAAGGGCTTTTGGTTTTGCCCTGCAGAGCTTTTTCATTTTCTACTACTTAATATGGTAGGTGTCACGCCCATTTTACAAATTTTTTTCTAAACGTATATTTTGCGTCAATAAACCAATCAAATTACCATGTTTCATCCCTTTTTTCATATTTGGTATAGAATTATGGCATTTTTATCATTTTTCGTAATTCTCGATATCGAAAAATTGGGCGTGGTCATAGTCGGATTGCGGCCATTTTTTATACCAAGATAAAGCGAGTTCAGATAAGTACGTGAACTAAGTTTAGTAAAGATATATCGATTTTTGCTCAAGTTAACGTGTTAACGGCCGAGCGGAAGGACAGACGGCCGGCTGTGTATAAAAGCTGGGCGTTGCTTCAACCGATTTCGCCCATTTTCACAGAAAACAGTTATCGTCATAGAATCTATGCCCCTACCAAATTTCACAATGTTTAGTAGATTTTTGTTCGACTTATGGCATTAAAAGTATTCTAGACAAATTAAATGAAAAAGGCCGGAGTCACGCCCATTTTGAAATGTTCTTTTATTTTTGCTTTTGTTGCACCATATTATTACTGGGGTTGAATGTTCACATAATTTGCTTATTTTCTGTAAAGATACTAAATTTTTTGTTAAAATTTTACTTTAAAAAGCGGGCGTGTTCGTCATCCGATTTTGCTAATTTTTATTGAGCACGCATACAGTAATAGGAATAACGTTCCAGCCAAATTTTATCATGATATCTTCAACGACTGCCAAATTACAGCTTAGAAAACTTTTAAATTACCGTCTTTTAAAAGTGGGTGGTGCCACGCCCGTTGTTCAAAATTTTACTAATTTTCTATTCTGCGTCAAATGGTCAAACCTCCTACCTAGTTTCATCGCTTTATCCGTCTTTGGTAATGAATTGTCGCACTTTTTCGGTTTTTCGAAATTTTCGATATCAAAAATGTGGGCGTGGTTATGCTCCGATTTCGTTCATTTTAAACAGCGATCTGAGATGAGTACCCAGGAACCTACATACCAAATTTCATTACGATACCTAAAAATTTACTCAAAGTATCGTGTTAACGGACAGACGGACGGACGGACGGACATGGCTCAATCAAATTTTTTTTCAATACCGATGATTTTGATATATGGAAGTCTATATCTATCTCGATTCCTTTATACTTGTACAACCAACCGTTATCCAATCAAAGTTAATATACTCTGTGTGCAAAGCACGCTGAGTATAAAAACAATACTTTGTCGAATGGTGGCTTAAGGTGGTGTTTCGCCTCCTTGTCATCTCTCTTTCCCTACCCTACCATTCCACTGAGAGTTAAATATGCTCTCCTGTACCCAACCGAAAAAAATAAACCAACAGCTACATTTGACTCACAAGACATTCATTGATGTGTTAGACTTTATTCATATTAAATACTATCATCAACATTACTCATTCATAGAAAGCTGAGAAAAGAAAACTTTAGGTATATTACAATCATAACATATGACACCTAGGTAATGATTTTGTCTTTTCATAGACAAGGGATAGTAAATCAAAACCAATTGTACATATGTATGTTTGTAATAACGAGCTACAAGTCAAATCTACACTACCTGCTTATATGCAGGAACAATATTGCTTTACTTAGAGCATTTTATACTTTCCTATTTTAAGTACTCATTGATAACTTAAATGTTTTGTCTTAAAAAAAAATTTCATGTTTTTTTTTGGTTTTTACACAAAAAAAATTTTGTTTTATATGAATACGAATTTTCTTAAGCGCAATTAATAGGGGGGCCAAAAATGCATATAGTTAACCTCAGAGAGCAAATTCATTCAGTTTTTTTTTTTGTTTTTGAGTCTAACTTGATAGTTCATGTGTATGATTACTTAAATAAATAAATATTGATTAAGAATTTTAACTTACATTTTGATGAGCTCCTCCATCGATGTTTGCGCAAACAGCAACCAGGTATAGCTTTTGCATGTTTTTTTTCTTATTTTATGTACAGTTCTTTTTTTTTTGTTTTGTGTAACTATGTATTAACTTTTATATACGTATGATTGCTCAAATTATTGGTGCTCGACTCTATATAACTTTATTTTGATGGTTTTCTTTCCCTTTTTTCTCTTTCTTTTCGATAAAATTAATTTATGATTTAAAACTAAATGGAAGTATCGCTTCAAACGATATTCAATAGAGTATTAAAGACATTTTAAAGTAACTTTTGAAACGTTTACATATTTAAAGTTTGAATATTCCACATGGGAAAACTTAGAGTTTCTCGAACATGTTGAAACCAAGTTTTAATAGTAATACTAAAATCAACTAAATTTCTTACTGTATATTGTTGATATTTTTATTCATAGTATATTATATATTGTTTATTTCTTTCCTTATTGAAAGCTTAGCTTGGCGGTTCATAGGAGCATAGAGCATGTGGCTCTCTTCGCTCATGAAATGAAACCGGTTGCCTTTACCAGTTTGACAAAATTTCAGAATTTTCTTGGGATCACCTTTTTATCCAAACTCTTAATGCAGATGCTGCTTGCAATACTTGAAGTTCCCTGATGGATTATCAAATGCTCGATGCACGTGTCCAGTCTTAGGATCATCAGCTCACGATTTTATTTACAGTCGAATAAATTTACAGATCGCGAAAATGTATATATAGCGACAAAGCAATAACTTTACTAAAAACTTTTACTTTAAACAAATGTCCGCACTACACTAAAAATATACTTCTGCTCACAGCGGTTACTCAATCGAAAAAGACAGAGTAAATTCACTCGACGTAGTTTGACAGCTTCATAAGCACTCCCTCGCCAATTTTCTTCAACCAGTGTTGGGTAGTGGTGACAATATATTCTTATAGATATAAAAAAAATCCTAAGCTATGTGACAGACTAAAACCGTAATTAGCTTCAGGCCTAATGAAAAAGGGAAATAAAAGGATTACCCATCACAGGGCAGATTTGAAAATGTAGTACACCTACACTGAGAGAAGAACTAAATTGTTAAAATAAATTTTATCACGTTCATTTATACAATTGTGCAAAGTTCAAGAAAAACTATTTGATGTAACATTTAATAATGACAAAACAATAATTTTTAGGTTGATTTAAAAATTTAATAGTCAATCCAACTACAGATAATGTCAAATGAACATTGTTTCATTTTTCTGTTAAATATCTACAACAATCATTTTTTATGTAACAATGTTATTGTCGACTTGAAATTATAACACTGTTGAATCAACATTATTTTGCGTTAGATCTTACTCTCTTAAATTGTATGTAGCGTCAAAACCTACATATGAATAACGGTTCACGGCTCACTGATTTACATTTCTGCATGAGAAAAAAATCGTCATTTGTAAAAAATTGTTGCCGCGTGAAGTCGATTTTTAAACAAATATTTAAAAAGGTGATTTTTAAAAGAATTTGGTAAGAATGGAAAGTGAAATTATTGAAAATGTAGTGAATTAATTAATATAACTCCAGGATCTGACGAAGTGTTTAATGTAACTTCAGGTTGTGGCGAAGTTATTAATAACACAACAAATTCATTTCTGAGCGAGGAAGAAAACGACTAGAACAAATTAAAGGCGCTTCTTAAAGGTTTTGTTTTGGAAAATGTGTTTGAATATTTAAATGGTAAGTATTAAATAATATTAAATAATGCATTTGTTAATTATCTCCATTTACGACTATAGCTGCACAAGTAACATACAGGAGTTTAAAATACTTAAGAAACGAAGATCTGAAAGAATCTATTCAACCATTGGGGCTTCGAGTGCAATTTCGGGAAAAGCTTTTCGGATGGCAAAAGAAAGAGGCATGGTATTCGGTCCTAAAATCAACAACCAACTTAAATTTCTATTTCATTTTGATAGTTTGGCATTGACGACGATACGATTTCCGCTGATTTCAATGAAAAAAGGGCTTTTACTATTTTTATTTAGACCAATTTGAAACTATATGGTTTGCTGGGTAGAGCTTTTATGGTCGTTTTAATAAGTGTACTTTGTTGTTTTTGTATTCTTTGACGCGTTTCGACGCTTACTGCGTCATCATCAGAAAGCTGTTTTTATTTGAAAATATATCAAATATATAAACATTAACTACTTTATCCAACAATAAACATGAAAATGTTATCTTGACAATTGTTACTTACATTGATTGTTTAACTAATTGTAATATCACAGTTTAAAAACACACATACATATTTACATATTATCAAGTAGCACTGATTTGCGCTTGTTTCTTTGCTCTTTGTACAACTGCGGTATAGATGTTGCTTATATTGTTAGCGTCCTCTTTGAAATTCATAACCTGGTGTATTTTTTGTTGTATTCTTAAGCTCTCCAAAGTTAGACGTGTTTTTTCTCTTTTTTCTATGTCTAATATTTGTGCATGGTCAAAATCCGCTGTATGGTTACTCTTTGTAAGGTGCTGTGCGAGAGCCGTTGTCATCTTCTTATTTTTCGCATCTGTTCTGTGTTCATTTAGCCGTATACCCAGTTGTCGTTTTGTTGTGCCTATATAGTATTGATCACATTTTTCACCCACTTTGCCATTACATTTTATTTGATATACTACATTGTTCTGTTGCTCTTTTTCCACCGGATCCTTTGTTTTTGTAAAAATATTTCTTAGAGTGAAGTTTGGCTTGTGTGCATAGTTCACATTTTTAATTTGCATTATTTTATGCAGATTTTGGTTGTCCGTTAAACCCGGGATAAATGTTACTCCGATGTATTTTTGGTGAATTTCATCGGATTTTTGTGTTTCCTTTTTATCTTCGCGAATTTTATTTGTTACATTTTCTATTAATTTGTCAATAAGCTTGTGTGGATAGCTGTTGTTGTACAAAATTTTTTTAATCTTTTGTTTGTTTTCTGGCATAAACTCGTGGTCAGTGAGTAATATTGATTTTCTAATTAGGTTCTTCGCTGTGTTTAACTTTTGTTTCCACGGATGGTTCGAATGGTAATTAATTATTCTCCCCGATGCAATGGTTTTCGTGTACCATTTCGTTGTACATTTTCTATTTTTATGGATTACTTTTAGGTCTAGGAAGGCTATTTCATTTTCTTGTTCTATTTCCATTGTGAATCGCAATCATAAAGAAAAAGGACGCGGAAGACATCTTGAAAATATTGAACGCACAGCATACTAAAATAAAATTCACAATGGAAATAGAACAAGAAAATGAAATAGCCTTCCTAGACCTAAAAGTAATCCATAAAAATAGAAAATGTACAACGAAATGGTACACGAAAACCATTGCATCGGGGAGAATAATTAATTACCATTCGAACCATCCGTGGAAACAAAAGTTAAACACAGCGAAGAACCTAATTAGAAAATCAATATTACTCACTGACCACGAGTTTATGCCAGAAAACAAACAAAAGATTAAAAAAATTTTGTACAACAACAGCTATCCACACAAGCTTATTGACAAATTAATAGAAAATGTAACAAATAAAATTCGCGAAGATAAAAAGGAAACACAAAAATCCGATGAAATTCACCAAAAATACATCGGAGTAACATTTATCCCGGGTTTAACGGACAACCAAAATCTGCATAAAATAATGCAAATTAAAAATGTGAACTATGCACACAAGCCAAACTTCACTCTAAGAAATATTTTTACAAAAACAAAGGATCCGGTGGAAAAAGAGCAACAGAACAATGTAGTATATCAAATAAAATGTAATGGCAAAGTGGGTGAAAAATGTGATCAATACTATATAGGCACAACAAAACGACAACTGGGTATACGGCTAAATGAACACAGAACAGATGCGAAAAATAAGAAGATGACAACGGCTCTCGCACAGCACCTTACAAAGAGTAACCATACAGCGGATTTTGACCATGCACAAATATTAGACATAGAAAAAAGAGAAAAAACACGTCTAACTTTGGAGAGCTTAAGAATACAACAAAAAATACACCAGGTTATGAATTTCAAAGAGGACGCTAACAATATAAGCAACATCTATACCGCAGTTGTACAAAGAGCAAAGAAACAAGCGCAAATCAGTGCTACTTGATAATATGTAAATATGTATGTGTGTTTTTAAACTGTGATATTACAATTAGTTAAACAATCAATGTAAGTAACAATTGTCAAGATAACATTTTCATGTTTATTGTTGGATAAAGTAGTTAATGTTTATATATTTGATATATTTTCAAATAAAAACAGCTTTCTGATGATGACGCAGTAAGCGTCGAAACGCGTCAAAGAATACAAAAACAACAAAGTACACTTATTAAAACGACCATAAAAGCTCTACCGAAAAAAGGGCTTAATTGTCCACCTGATTTAAATGCTTCAACTAGCAAATCTTTTTGCGAAAGAAACATAAATAAGGTAAAATTTATAAATGTTATTGTGGTCGCTTTTTAAAGCTCAGAAGTTCGCGGGCATTATATCGTTTTTTCAACAGGCATTTTTCTCCTTTGAAAATGAAATAAGACCAGCGGGCTTTATTTTCTTTTATTGGGAAATTACGCTCACAGCGTTATTGCTCTTTCTCAAACTCAAACTTTATATTAAGACTAGCGTACCCGCTGGAATTTGTCTTGCCGAAAAATATTTTGCCTACATTCAAGAAGGGATCCTCGCTAACTCTCTATCCCATTCTCTTCTACTTTATCTTCCATTATTATTCTTAATCTTGTCCATCCCTTTTTCCATTAATTTCCATCCCACTCCCAATTTCTCTCCCACTTCCACTATCTCTTCCATCTCAATTTCATCATATTTGGAATCTCTATACCAAATATTAAATACTTGCTTCAAATAAATGCTGAGATAAAGCGAACACGCCCACTTTTTCAAAATTTTATACAGATTAATATATAAATTACATATACTCAAATAGCAATAGTTTGAGCGAAACGTATCCGGATTTTTGGTTAGGATCATTTTATTTTTGTTTACTTTGCTTTTATTTTATTTTATTTATATTATTTCATTTGGTTATTTATTTATTTATTATTTCATTTTTTATTTTACTTTATTTTATTTTCTTCAGGATTTATTTACTTTGTTGTCGAGTACCACACGTGGAAAGAAAATTTTAAGCTTCTACAAAGAGAACAGTAGACTTCACAATATCAACAGGGATGAATTAATTGCTATTTTAGTCGAAGAAATATGCTACGGAAACATTTTCCTTCTCCCGAATGATTTTTATTCGTTGTAAACGAAATTTGCTCTGTTTTCCATAGTGAAGTAGACACAAAGTTGATTTTAAGTTTTATAAGAGTTTGAAATAAATTAATGTTGTAAACAAAATAAAGTTCTTTACTTCTTGATGAAACAAATTTTATAATAATATTACTATATTCCCCGGGCTGGAAAAAAAAATCCGAGTGGAAAACTATTCTATAAATACGTAAACTGCCGCAAGTCCAAAAAAGGTTCGCAAATAATATACCTCACAATGTAGAAAACAATACTCACCAATGCACTGAAGAACTCGACACTTCCATTATCAGCGCTTTAAAGTTGTCGCTCAGCAAGGACAACGCAGATTGGAACGAAGTTTTGGATAAGTGGGCTAAAACTTTTGCAGCAAGGCAACAAGACGTGAAGAGCTTGGCAAGTGTCGACTTTTTAAAAGCCGAAATTGGCCGATGCTCGGTCACCTGAGCAGGTAAATAGATAAGAATATTGGTGGATATGCATAAACAAGTTTAGCAGGTATTTAAAGATTTTCCTGCAAGATGGGTATCCGTCATTTGAGGCATCAATTGACAGGTATGGCTAATGGAGATTTACATCAGGCCGTAAAGCAAAGTTTCTATCAGGTGGTTAGAAGCGACAAACCTGATGTAAACATTTGTATACGTGTATGGTCTTCTTTTTGCACACGAGAATTGGCATATCGCTGTCCTTGTCATTGCCTACGACCTACTCCATCATCCCTGATGTAAATATACATAAGGTATGTATAAACAAAATCAGCAAACACAGCTGATGTAAAAACCAAGCAGACCTGTATAAGTAAAACCAGCAGACAGCGCTGATGTAGAAATTCGTCATACCTGTATAAATAAAATAACACCATGTAAAACCCTTTCATATTTCAAATGTATCATACAAAATTTTATAATTTAATATATTAGATCACATAGTAGATGTATATAATGTGGTATGCTTGATGAGCTCGAAGCCACAACGTAAACACACAATGTTTTTACTCTGAAGTCATCTTGGGACTAACAATATAAACACCAATACGAAAAACTAAAAATGTATAAATTATATTATAAATAAAATACATAAGGATATACATATATATAAATTTATACCGTGGTGTGATGGTAGCGTGCTCCGCCTACCACACCGTATGCCCCAGGTTGACACCCCGGGCAAAGCAACATCAAAATTTTAGAAATAAGGTTTTTCAATTAGAAGACAATTTTTCTATGCGGGGTCGGCCCTCGGCAGTGTTTGGCAAGCGCTCCGGGTGTATTTCTGCCATGAAAAGCTCTCAGTGAAAACTCATCTGCCTTGCAGATGCCGTTCGGTGTCGGCATAAAAACATGTAGATCCCGTCCGGCCAATTTGTAGGGAAAATCAAGAGGAGCACGACGCAAATTGGAAGAGAAGCTCGGCCTTAGATCTCTTTGGAGGTTATCGCGCCTTACATTTATTTTTTATTTATTTTAAATTTATAAATATGTTGTATTTATCTATATATTTATACATATGTATAGCTTATACATATTATTTTTAATGTAAGTTATACATTTTTGGTTTTTCGTATTTTTGTTTGTTATCAGAGTGAAGTCGAAATTAAGGAAAAACATTGTGTTTTACTCTGTGACAATAAGGCTGTTAACCCTACGACTTATACCCAACTTTTACTACAACTTCTTATACCCGGGTACAGTAGTTATAAACATATATTTGTAGCCTGCTTCTAAGAATTGCGCGCATTATAAGTTATTTCTAAGAAGTCAATAATTTCTATTGTTGTTAGAATTTTTAGAATACAACCTTTTTCGCGCACTCTTAATTATTTAGAAGAAGACAATATATTGTACCCTTGCTAGAATTTGCTGACAAACAACATTTGATATAATCCAGCTACCTGGAAGGTAAGAAACGGCAGTTTTGCGAGTTTATATTCATTGTAAAGCGTTCTTTTGAAGTGTGATGTTGATTTATATTTGTGAAAATAATAAGTCAGAAAAAATTTAAAATATTACAACATGGATAGCAGAAGGAACATGGAATATTTGTCTTCGAATCGATATATGAGGTAAATACAAATAACTCAAATATAATTTCATGAATGGAATAAAAATTAATTATTTTTATATAGATTATCTGACGCTGAAAAAGAGCAGTACATACAAAACCTGTTTGACGAAATCTCAGATGATGAATTATTTTCCGACCCTGAAGGGGATGAAAGCGAACAAGTAGCAGTAGCAGATGGCGTGGTTGAATCGGATGTAGAAGACCCTGATTACACAATTGACAATGCCCAGGTAGATGAGGCTGATTACGAAGAATCTGACAATGAATCCGATGCTGCAGATGATTCTGAGGAGATTAATTTGCGTGCAGCTGAATTCGTAGCACGTGATAGTACCATATGGAGCTCACAGCCACGACTTGCACGCTAAACTAGGCAACAAAATATTTTGCGACAGCGAAGTGGGTCAGCAAGATCAACTACAATGATGTCAATAGTCAATACATATAAATGTTTTATGACTCCGGAAATGGTGGATATTTTAGTACGCTACACCAACAAAAAAGCAGAAGCTACATATGCGGAATTAAACGCAAAACATCCAGAGGTGGAACCAAAAACATTTAAGAAGGTTACTTTGAGCGAAATGTATGCGTTCATTGGAGTGCTTATTATGACTGGCGCTAACCACAGCAATGACGAATGTGCGCCGGACTTGTGGTCGGTGGAAAATTGTCCATTATATCGTGCCTCAATGGGCATTAACCACTTTCAGGCCATACTGCGGTTTATAAGGTTTGACGATGGCAACACACGGGCACAACGTTTGGTAACTGACAAAGCTGCACCAATATCCGAGCTGTGGACCATGATGAACTACAACTTTGAGCAGTCATATAAGCCAAGTGAATATCTAACGGTAGACGAGCAGCTCTTGCCATATCGTGGCCGCACCCGTTTCACGCAATACATCCCATCGAAACCGGCAAAATATGACATCAAAGTGTGGTGGGTATGTGATGCCAAAAACGCATATCCACTGCATATACAAATATATACTGGCCAAGCACCTACGGGACGGGAAACTAACCAGGGTGAACGCGTGGTCAAGGATTTAGTAAGCCGCTTTCATGGAACCGGCCGAAATATAACGATGGACAATTTTTTTACATCCCTAAATCTACTGGAAAGCTTGTCGTCCATGAATTTGACGGCAGTTGGAACTCTGCGGAAAAATAAGCCCTACATACCAAAGGAGATGTTGGCACACGAAGATCGGTTTTAGGCCCAACATATCCATTTGCTCCTATCTGCCGAAAAAAACAAGGCAGTTATATTACTATCATCAATGCATGACGATGATCACATTGGCGAAAGCGGCAAACCAGAAATGATCGAGGTTTATAACAAGACAAAAGAAGGAGTGGACGCGATGGACCAATTGCTTGGAGAATATATTTGCCAAAGGATAACAAAGCGTTGGCCGTTGTCCCTATTCTTCAATATGATTGATTTGACGGCATTGGCAGCGTACATCATATATTATGAGAATAATCCCAACATCAGATGTACCAATGCGAAGCGTAAGAGATTTCTTCGCCAGCTCGCCAAGGAACTGTCTGTGCCCATAATTGAAGAGCGGTCGGTGAATCAGCCAGTGATGCGGAACTTCAACACAAAAACTGCAGTCGCGAGTTTCATAAGTACGGCCTTGCAAGGAAGTGCTGACAATAGGCCATCAACGTCTGCAGCTGCTGGTGCAAAACCAAAGAAACAGCAGGTTGGAAGCTGTTTTCTCTGCTACATCCATGACCAACACAGAAGACGAACGCGTAACATGTGCAGAATATGTCAGCGCCCAATATGCATACAGCATACTTCAAATACATTTGCATGTAATATTTGTGAAAATAATGAAGACAATTGAATAATTTAAATTTGTTTGCATATTTAGTTATAAGAAATAATCAATAAAATAATATTTTATAAAGAAAATAATAAATAAAATTTTTTTTCCTTCAAAAAATGAGAAAAAAAGAGAAAAAAAGCTACTGGCCACACCTGTACCCGGGTATAAGAAGTCGTATGTGTCAACTTTGAAAGCTTATATCTCATCAAGCATGACAAATAAAATCGACGTAGATTTACTTCGTTTTCCTAGATCAAAAATTTCAAGTCAATATCTTTAGCGATTTAGGAGCTACATAACTCCAAAGTAGCAACTGGCCACACCTGTACTTGGGTATAAGTCCTAGGGTTAAACACATAAAAATATTGGAAAGCTTACAAACTATACAAAGCTCATATATATACACATATCTGTGTTTTAATAATCAATATCAACCACTACTTTAATAAAATATTTACAAGCAAGGGAAATAAAAATAAATAGAGAATATTTTGATTTACTCGAATTCACTTAATTGAAATGATTTTAAATTTAAGGAAATTATATAATAATAAGAATAAATACAGAATATTTTAATTTACTTGAATTCATTCATTTGAAGTGATTTAAAATTTAGGGAAATTATATAAGAAATCAAAATGAAAAAGTTTTTCAATTTTGTAATAATTATCTGAGGTATACACACTTGCAAACAGTAAAATAGCAGAGGCAATTTTTATAAGTTTTCTTCAATCAAATACTTGTTTTACTTCCGTAATTTCAACCTAAAACTTTTATTTCTGGTAATTTTTATAGCCAATATCAATTGGCACGAACCAGAATAGAAGTAGGATCAATGAAGACAAAACAAAAAACCGCTGTGGTGGCTGAATGGTTATAGCAGCGGCGCCTTAACGTTGCCGATGAAGGAATTTAGCAGTTCCCGAAATGGATCTATACAACGAGCTTTGGCAGTTGTCAAAATTTTTTCTTTCTTCTATTCTAATTTAAAAATGTTTTCAATTAAGAAAAAAATTTATCATAACAATAATAATGATAAAAAATTATTGTTAGACCTTGAGCTCGATTCGAACCCGCGATCTTAAAATCAGTAGGCCGATATAATAACAAAAATTGTTAATACATCCCAGAGCACGGGGAAAAAAGTGTCAATAAAATATGACACTATGGCAACATTGCCAACAAACAAGTCCAATTTTCACAGCCATTCTGCAACAGATGTCGCAGTGTTGTGAATATCAATTGGCACGAACCAGTATAGAAGTAGGATTAATGAAGACAAAACAAAAAACCGCTGTGGTGGCTGAATGGTTATAGCAGCGGCGCCTAAACGTTGCCGATGAAGGAATTTAGCAGTTCCCGAAATGGATCTATACAACGAGCTTTGGCAGTTGTCAAAATTTTTTCTTTCTTCTATTCTAATTTAAAAAATTTTTTTCAATTAAGAAAAAAATTTATCATAACAATAATAATGATAAAAAATTATTGTTAGGCCTTGAGCTCGATTCGAACCCGCGATCTTAAAATCAGTAGGCCGATATAATAACAAAAATTGTTAATACATCCCAGAGCACGGGGAAAAAAGTGTCAATAAAATATGACACTATGGCAGCATTGCCAACAAACAAGTCCAATTTTCACAGCCATTCTGCAACAGATGTCGCAGTGTTGTGAATATCAATTGGCACGAACCAGAATAGAAGTATGATTAATGAAGACAAAACAAAAAACCGCTGTGGTGGCTGAATGGTTATAGCAGCGGCGCCTAAACGTCGCCGATGAAGGAATTTAGCAGTTCCCGAAATGGATCTATACAACGAGCTTTGGCAGTTGTCAAAATTTTTTCTTTCTTCTATTCTAATTTAAAAATTTTTTCAATTAAGAAAAAAATTTATCATAACAATAATAATGAAAAAAATTATTGTTAGGCCTTGAGCTCGATTCGAACCCGCGATCTTAAAATCAGTAGGTCGATATAATAACAAAAATTGTTACTACATCCCAGAGCACGGGGAAAAAGTGTCAATAAAATATGACACTATGGCAGCTATAGTGTTAACTACTTTGTACTCTTTACTTTAATTTTTAAAATAATTTTAATTGAGTTTTCGTGTTAACTTAAAATTTTGAATAACTTCAAAAAAAGAAAATTCTAATTAGTTTGAAAATATTTAAACTCAAAAATAAACAAAAATAAATTTTTATATTTCAAACCGAAAATAAAAGATTTTTTTAAAATATCAACTTGAATGTTGATATATTGGCGATCCTGCCAGGAGACCTAAATGTTTATATAAGTCTATATGTGATACAATCACTGAATGTCACGCTTTACGTATCACAAAGCTATTGACCAATAAAATACCGCAAATAAAAGTGCAACTAAGTGACGTGCTACCAAAGAAAATTTGTTTAAAGTTACCTGGACCAATTACAAGCTATCTACCGGTTTCAGCAAATGTACACACGGTCCTGCTCCGAATCATCACATCCTTGAATGCTGTTTAATATAAATTTTAAAAGTATATTCAGTGCATTTTCATACAACAAGAACAACCATTAAAATTTAAATACAAAATCAATAACCAAAATTAACAGGATGAAATACGCATCCATCTACCCTCAACATTTGTGCGGTACATCTGTTAACACTAGTGAGAAGAAATCAACAATTAAAACAAATATCGAACAGGATGAGTACCGTTATGTGATATAGAAGAAAGAATAAAAAAAACCGCTGGAACTAAACAAAAATAACTTTGATAGAAATAATAAAATAGTTAAAAATGCAACAAAAAATTGTGAAATAATTAAAAAAATTTAATTTTTGAGTGATTTTTCGCAACACATTGCAACATATTTTTAAGTTACGCAATATAAAACGCTTAAAACGAGAAGTGTAAATACGCTAAAACTAATTTTTAAAAATAAATGCCAGATCAAAACAATACTGTCACTGTTTTAAATACAACCACAGCTGTAGAAAATTGATCCAGCATTACTCAGGAAGTTTCATCTACAAAATAGTGTCACTAACCTCTCCCTACATTTCATTCGTATATCCAAGTATTTTAACATTCAACAAGCAACATCGTCATATAGTGTACCGTTTATTGGAACCATTCATGATCTTTAACGTCCTCTACACAAATAAGAGCATCATTATATTTTAAAGCCATTGCATATTTAAATTTATCAATCAACTCTTCCATAATAATAAATCGTAAATATAAATTTTAAATAATTTTAACTTTTTCTAAATACAATTTTTATTTTAATATTAAATTAAAATTTCAAATTTATTTTAAGATTATTTTTATATCTTAAAAATTTTAATATAAGTTATTTAAATTTATTTATTTTTTATATAAAATTAAATATTGTATTTAAATTGTTAACTCCCTTTCCAAAAAATTCTTTAATATTTTCTTATTTTCAAATTTTTCATTTAAATTTCTTTTCATATGGTTCTACGTTCACCAATACGAACTCGTAATTTTACAAATTCAGAAAATCAAAATATCAACCATACAAATAACATCATGACTCACAATACAACTCAAAATTCTAACATTAATACAACACAAAACAACATCTCTAAAACAACACAAAATACTTCAACACAAGATAACTTTACAAATTTTCCTTCTACTAAATCTATTAAATTACCACAATTTTGGCAAGATTGTCCTGATGCCTGGTTTTTGCTTGTTGAAGGACAATTTGAAATTAACAATATCAATGATGACAATTTAAAATTTCAAGATGTTCTAATTACTCTTCAACGAGATACTATATCTAAAATTTTAGATGTTATTAACCCTCCTCCTCTTTTTAATAAATATGATACAATCAAAAAAGTTCTATGTGAAAGATTTTCTCTTAGCGAAGAAAAACGATTAGAACAATTATTTTCAAAAACTGAACTTGGTGATCGTTCACCATCTGAATTATTCAGATTTATGAAATCACTTATAGGTTCTGCCTCCATAGTTAGCCAAGAATTACTCTTTAAATTGTGGATTCGTAAATTACCACAAGAAATACAAATTCATTTGACTTCCAATAATAATCAAAACAGAGATGAAATTATTATTTTAGCTGACAAACTTTTTGATTTAATCAATAAACCGCATTCTTCCAAATCTCCTGTAGTCTCAAGTATAAATAATAATATTTTAGAACAATGCGTTAAAAATTTAACTGAATTAACTACGACTATTTATCAAAATTTAAATAAAATTTCTAATGATATTAATCAATTACAAATCCGTTCAAGATCTAAAGATAGAAATAGATCTAAATCTCGAAATTTTTCAGGATCAAGAAATTTTTCAAACAATCGTAATTTTAATTCACAAACAACTATTTGTTGGTATCACAAAAAATTTAAGAATAACGCTCTCAAATGTATACCCCCATGCAATTTTAATTAAAATCATAATTCAAGTTACGAACAAAATTTAAACTGAAACGATCCATTATTACGGTGACGGATAATGGAACTATTATTAAACCTACTCGTCGCCTCTTCATATTTGATAAATTCAATAAACTTAATTTTCTTATCGATACCGGTGCAGTTGTATCAGTTATTCCTTTTTCTAAATTTAAAATTTATAAAAGAAATTCTGATCTTACTTTAACTGCAGCAAACGGTACTTCAATTGAAACTTTCGGTACAAAACTACTTAAAATTGATTTAGGTTTAAGAAGAGATTTTGAATTTCCATTCATTATTGCGAATATTGATACACCAATTTTAGGAGCAAACTTTTTAGAAAAATTCGGAATTATTGTCAATATTAAAAATAAAGAAATAATGGATTCTACTACAAAAATTAAAGTTACTGGATCTTCTGGATTTTCTGATATTTTCTCACTCAAAATTCCTATTGTCGAAAATAAGTTTTCAAAATTACTTAATGAATTTCCATCTATTACCTGCGAACCAGATTATACTAAAAAAGTTAAACACCATACGGTTCACAGGATAGAAACAAAAGGTATTTTACCATTTTCGAAACCCAGACGTCTTGATCCAATCAAACTTAAAATTGCTAAAGCTGAATTTGAATTTTTAGTTAAAACGGGTATATGCAGACCCTCAAATTCTCCTATTGCATCTCCACTTCATCTCGTTCCTAAAAAAGAACCAAATGATTGGAGACCTTGCGGAGACTATCGAAGACTTAATTTTATTACTACACCAGATCGGTATCCTTTACCACATATTCACGATTTAACAATTGATTTAAAAAACAAACAATTTTTTTCAAAAATTGACCTTGTGCGTGCCTACCACCAAATTCCAATGGCAGAAGAAGACATTCATAAAACTGCAATAACTACCCCTTTTGGAATGTTTGAATTCGTAAGAATGCCTTTCGGTTTAAGAAATAGTGCTCAAACTTTCCAACGCTTTATTAATGAAGTATTTTCTGATTTCGATTTTGTATTTACATACATTGATGACATTCTTATTGCCAGTGATAATGAAGATCAACATATAAATCATTTAAAATCAGTTTTCAAAAGACTTGAAGAATATAATTTAAATATTAAACCTTCAAAATGTACTCTCGGTGTAAATAAATTAAATTTTTTAAGTTACGAAATTTCAGGCGAAGGTATTAAACCATCTTTCGATAGAATTGAAATCATAACAAATTTTGAAAAACCAATTTCTATAAATAAATTACAAAAATTTTTAGGTATGATAAATTACTATCACAGATATATTAAAATGTTAGCAAAGGAACTTAGTCCTCTGCATGAAATGTTAACACATGCAATTAAAAACAAACTCAAACAATTAAATTGGACAAATGAAACCACAACAGCTTTCGAAAATGTTAAAAAACTTTTTGCTAAAAATACTTTACTTACACATTTCGACAAAAATGGTACTTTATCATTAGCAGTAGATGCATCAAATGTTGCTATTGGAGCAGTTCTTCAACAAACTAGCAATAATATACTAGAACCCTTAGCTTATTTTTCAAAAAAATTAACTACAACAGAAACTAAATATTCCACATTTGATCGTGAACTTTTAGCAATTTATAATTCAATTAAACATTTTAAACATTTTCTTGAAGGTAGAACTTTTACAATTTATACTGATCATAAACCTTTAATTCATGTTCTAAGTTCTAAAGTAGATAGATCTCCTCGTCAACTACGTCATCTTGAATATATTGCTCAATTTACAAATGATATTCAATATATACGTGGAAAAGACAACATAGTTGCCGACACACTTTCCCGTATTCCAGAAATAAATGCAATTTCAACTCAAGATATAAATTTAGAAACTTTATATAAAGAACAGCAAACTGATACATTTTTACAAAAAACCATTTCTGATCAAAATTCTAAAAATAATTTAAAGGAAATTCATATTCCAGTTATTAATTTAAATATATGGTGTGATGTTTCTCTACAACCTTTTCGACCTTATGTTCCACATTCTATGAGAAGAATTATATTTGACAAAATTCACTCATTATCTCATCCAAGTATAAGAACAACTAGAAAATTAATTCAAAATAAATATTATTGGCCTAACATGCGTAAAGAAATTAACGATTGGACTTCATCTTGCATCAATTGTCAAAAATCCAAAATTTCAAGACATACTAAATCTCCTATTCAAAAAATTCAAATACCATCAGGTCGTTTTGAACATATTCATATGGATATTGTTGGACCTCTTCCAGTTTCAAATGAAAATTGTTATATTTTAACAATTATTGATAGATTTTCACGTTGGCCTGAAGCTTATCCACTTAAAGATATTTCAACAAATACTATAGTAAAAACTTTTATTCAAAATTATATACCACGATTTGGTATACCATTGAATATTACAGTAGATCAAGGTTCACAATTCACCTCAAAATTTTTTACAGAATTAACTAAACTTTTAGGTTCTCATAAAATTCATACATCTCCTTACCATCCCCAAGCAAATGGCATGATAGAGAGATTTCATCGAACTTTAAAAGCAGCAATTATAGCATCAAACGACTCGGTTCATTGGTCTGACATTTTACCATTCATTCTACTTGGTTTACGAACTTCTATTAAAGAAGATTTAAAATGTTCATCTGCTGAACTTGTTTATGGCAAAACACTTAGAATACCTGGTGAATTAATTATTTCAAATAGTAATAAAGAACATGATTTTTCTAATGACGCTCTTCATAAAATAAGAGAATATTTTTCGCTTGTTCGTTCTAAAGTTTTTCATCATAACAAAGAAAATGTTTTCGTTCCTAAACAATTAGAAAATTGTGAGTATGTTTTTGTTAAAGTTCTTCGTAAATCTAATTTAGAATCACCTTATGAAGGACCTTTTAAAGTTATATCTAAGAAACATAAAACATTTACAATTCAATACAATAATACTATTAAAAATATTTCAATTGATTTACTTAAACCAGCAAACATACTTATTAACACTAATTTAAATACAAATACATTAAACAACAAAAAACAAAAAAAGGTTACTTTTAATATTAATTAATAATTTGTTTGTTTCAAATTTTCTTGGATGGGGAGTAAATATAGTGTTAACTACTTTGTACTCTTTACTTTAATTTTTAAAATAATTTTAATTGAGTTTTCGTGTTAACTTAAAATTTTGAATAACTTCAAAAAAAGAAAATTCTAATTAGTTTGAAAATATTTAAACTCAAAAATAAACAAAAATAAATTTTTATATTTCAAACCGAAAATAAAAGATTTTTTTAAAATATCAACTTGAATGTTGATATAGCAGCATTGCCAACAAACAAGTCCAATTTTCACAGCCATTCTGCAACAGATTGCGCAGTGTTGTGAATATCAATTGGCACGAACCAGAATAGAAGTAGGATTAATGAAGACAAAACAAAAAACCGCTGTGGTGGCTGAATGGTTATAGCAGCGGCGCCTAAACGTTGCCGATGAAGGAATTTAGCAGTTCCCGAAATGGATCTATACAACGAGCTTTGGCAGTTGTCAAAATTTTTTCTTTCTTCTATTCTAATTTAAAAATTTTTTCAATTAAGAAAAAAATTTATAATAACAATAATAATGATAAAAAATTATTGTTAGCCTTGAGCTCGATTCGAACCCGCGATCCTAAAGTTCTTTTTGTTTTAGATACTTTAAGAAAACCCTTCGTTGAAGTTTGTATGTGAAGCTATGCAAACCGATCCCAAAAAATTATAAAAAATAAAATAAATAAAACTATAAGCCCGTCGTATGGAAGAAAAAAATTATCAAGAATCAATACAAATTTTGATAGACCTATAACTTATACTTTGTTAGACTAAAATTTATTGGACTTTAATAATCAAAAAATTCCAAAAACTATAAATAAAAAGTTCAAAATTATAATTTTCTCGAAATTTTGAATTGTTAGTTGTTGTGGTTGGTTTGCATAGTTTCAGTTAGAAAATTCCTGATATTTTTTTCCTAAATTATCAAAAATAAAAATAATTTAATTTACAAAATTTGATAAAAATTGACACTGATATTGTCTTGTTCGCTGCTGCAAACGTAATATAATAGAGCTATTGATATAAACTAATTGAATAAATTATACACTAGGTTTTAAATATCTTAACTATTCGCGCCGGTTTCTGGTTTTGGTCGTTTCTCATTTTTTTTGTTGGTCATTCTATGGTGGCTTGTTTTTGCTTGATGGGAATAAAAATAAATTAGAAAATGTCATGATAAACTCAATATGAATACATACATTCGATACAATAACATGCATCATTTCCAGCAGTAGGTCGAATTTCCTGGTGTTGTTGACTTCGGCTATCTCCACAGCTGGCGATTCGGCGTCTTTAGCACATGCAGTCTCGTTGAAACTGCTGTTGGTAGCAAAACTCTTCATCAGGGGATTTTCTGAAAAATCATACATATTATAATGTGTTTGATCTTGTTTCAAAAATGATTTATAGTTACCGTTGTTTTGGGATGACATGTTGCTATTAAAAGTGGTATTACGAAAAGAGGCATTTTTAACATTGTAGAAGTATATGAATAAAAGAAAATGGAAATTAATTAAAACAAACACACAAGACGCACACAACAGAAAACTACAGGCACATATATCTAAAAATACGGTCAAGTTTGGCATGAGACTTAATGAAGAATGGTTTGTGAACAAGACAAGCATCGAAGTCCCGCAAGAGTCATGTTGGCTATTATCGCTTGGGAAAAAATTCGCTTTGCCGATATCAAGAAAAGCATTTTGTCCAATCCAAATTGTTGCAGATTTGGAACAAGCCGTACAAAGCTTTGAGGATGAGAGGGACAAAAATTCAGTTAGAAGTGAAATTGCAGCCAAAATAAACACTTTTCAGCAAAAAATAAGCAACAGTGCCAAAGAAAAGTTTATACTAAAAACGTTCGCAGACACCAAAAGTTTTCTAAGAAAATATAGAGACGAAATCGTAATAACCACCGCCGACAAAGGAAATAAGACGGTTTTAATGTACAAGGACGAATATGAACAAAAAATGAAAGCTGCTAAATGACGGGAACACGTACACAACTATTAGGAACGATCCCACACAAAAATTACTGAGGAAGAACAACGCCATTATAAATGACCTCTACAAACAGAACAGACTCGATACAAAACAAAAATACCAACTAACTTCCTCGGCTGCTAACGCACGAAGACTGTACGGACTTCCGAAAATACACAAACCGCATACACCACTTAGACCGATTTGCTCCTCTACGAATGTGCCATGCTATAAGCTATCAAAGTTCATTGGAAGTATCTTAAAAAATATTATATCCGAAGATCTCAACATAAAAAACTCCATGGAACTCGAAAGAAAGTATTAAACATCTCACAATAGAAGAAGATGAAGTCTTGATCTCATTCGACGTAATATCCCTATTTACAAATATACCAATACATTTCGCAATACGTATTATAATGCAAAAATGGGATAAGTTGGAGAAATACACGAAAATAGATAATAAACAATTCCAGGCGATACTTGATTTCTGCCTACGTGATAATAATTATTTCACATACAATAAAACTTTATATCAACAAATTTACGGAATGCCAATGGGCAACCCACTATCTCCAACCATTGCAGATATAGTACTTGATAAAATTTTGGACGACAGCCTCGCTGAATTAAAAAGTAAAGACATATATGTCAAATACATAGCCAAATATGTAGATGACATATTCGCTATTGTAAAAACCAAAGACGTGGAAGACATGTTGACAATTTTTAACGCACAGCATATCAAAATACAATTTACAAAGGAAATAGAACAAAACAACAGAATTGCCTTCCTAGACGTGGAAATACATCGAAGATTTAAGAACTTGATTTTTAAATGGTATGCAAAGACAGTATCGTCGGGTAGAATTATTAATTTCAATTCAAATCACACATGGAAACAAAAAATAAATACGGCAACCAGCCTAATATGAAAAATACACCTCCTAAGCGATAATGAATTCACTGAAGAAAATAAGAAGAAAATAAGAAGCTTTCTATTTAAAAATAACTACCCCAACAAGTTAATAGAAAATTTACTAAATAAAACTACGGAAAAAATGAGCCAACCTAATATTGCAAATGAGCTATCCGAAGCAAGTACCAACAAAAAATACATCGGCGTTACATATGTGCCTGGCCTAACCGGCAATCAAGCGCTAAGAAAAATAATGAAAAATGACGACATAAATTTTGCCTATAAACCGCACAATACACTAAGGAGAATCTTTACAAAAACAAAAGATAGGATAGACAAGGAACAGCAAAGCAACGTAGTCTACGAAATCCAATGCAAAGGCAACAACAACAATAACTGCAATAAGTGTTACATAGGCATAACAAAAAGGGAATTAGTATCGAGACTGTACGAACATCAAGACGTGAAAAACAACAACAGCGCTTTCTCAAAACCTGATCGAAAACGAACACACAGCTGATTTTGCGAACGCTAGGATTTTGGATGTTGACAGAAGAGAAAAAAGACGGATGACACTGGAATGTCTCCGAATTCAACAGCAACTCACAAACGTAATGAATTTTTTAAGAAGACGTGGACAACACAAACAGCGCTTACACAGCTGTGATCAAACATGTAAACAAATAACAATATAAAAACAATATGTTTAATGTTAATATGTGATGTTTTTGTAATTTAAAAAATTTATCAAATTAATGTGAGTAAAGTTCCAAATGTTAATTTTTCTGTTTCTGGTTTTTAAAACAAATGTAGACCTTCCTGATGATGACGCGAAAGCGCCGAAATGCATAGAGGGAAAAAGTAAAACTTTTGGTTTTTCTTTATTAATCCATCGGCCGAAGCAGCTCCTACCCAGCAAACAGGAAATTAATTAACTTTAATACGATAAAATAAATTTACTTTGCGGAATGTGCGGTTTAGTTTGAGAAGTCATGAAATAGGTGGTGAAGTAGGGGTATTAGTAAACATTTATTATGGTAAGGAATACAGAAGTATTTATAATCGATATCATCTTTTCTAATTTCCCTTATATCAGAGCTAAGTTCGCTCGTTATTATGATACCTAAACAAACAGACGATTGAACTGGCTGTTCACAGAAATACAGAAGAAGTTCCGCGGAAAACTTGACCATAAATCTATTCAGAGCTTACTGGTTCTACAAGGTCTATCAACTTAACGGGGCCTACATTTTTGCAGAAGCAATAACAATCCCTTTCCTTTCTAAGGTCAATGTCAAACGATCCCATCTTAGGACTCTGAACTAAATGTACATTCTGCCTTTCATCAAGCATTAGAAAGAGTTGCTGAAGAATATAATTTGGTTTATTTATAATTTTTTTTTAAAAATTGCATGTAGTTTTCAAACCTATATGCAGAAAATGAGTCCAACGGACTCATCGTCTCCTAATATACTTGAAGAATGAATAACAAAGTGGTTTAAGATTTGCTGGGCCACATATGCTTCTGTATAACACGATTTCTGAATGGAAAGTAATCGAATGCCACTATGTAGAAGCAAAAGGAGGGAGTACAAATTATCGTCAACGCATCCTTTTAAAATATAAATGCCTGTATATAATAAAAACTGTCTGAATTCAGTTGCTTTCCATTGAGCTACTTCACTAAGATTTCGGGAAATGCTGCAGAACTCAGACGGAAAACAATTTTTGACATAGTTTATTTTCTCATCCATCATAGCGACATTTCCCTTCCGAATTTAAAAAATTTGTTTACAACACCTAAGTCAACAAGGTGCATGCAGTCTAGAGGGAACTGGGAAAACCATTCCAAATCCCGCAAATTCTAATATTGTTTTTTGATTCCTAAATTGCGGACTATGATGCAAAGGGTGAAGCCTCATTTCAAATGATGTATGCGATCTAAAGATACCTATTTCTGTGGAAAAATTCATTCTATGCGCTATGATATCACCCTCCTGACAGCATTTAGGGCACCCGTGAGTAGCATTAAACGACATTACTCCAGTAACAAATGGCCGAGCTGGAGAGTCACAAATAAAGGCGTGAACATCAAAATTCGCCAAGATCTCGTTGGGTCCAACCTTGATACCATTTTCCTTTAGCATTTTAGCTTCTGATGCAAAATCTGAAAGGAAAACATGTATGTCCTCAGGTTTCGTGAAACCAGTGAAACACCTCTTACAAACGGACTGACGTTCGGATAATCAAGCAGCACTCCTAGAATTGGCCATAAAACTCTATTAGAACTATTAAAAAGTTGCAACCCGTCGACAACTACGTCAATTAAAACCTCGGTCTGTTGCTCCAGAAATTGGAAATTGTCTGAAACAAACTGTATTTGAATACCTAAGTAATAGAATTCACCGTGAGAAATAGACTGAACATTCAATTTATCTCTTCTAGTTTTAAGGAGAGTTTTAGAACAAAGAGGCAAATCCTTTACACCACCTTTATTTAATGTCTTTAGCAGACCGCCAACTAAATTATGGGGAACTTTGTACCCAATCGCCCAGAATTTAATTAACTCCCAAAAATTAATGTCCCTACTATAGTCAATGCACTCCGCATTAGTACTTTCCTCTAGAACAGTATAATTTTCCCCACCATAACTGCATGCACCATCGTTGAACCCAGCACTATTTTCACTATCAACGATATTTTGAATTAAGGAACCATTCGTACTTCCACTTGGACCTATAAAAACAGAATTCCCACTATCGCCCTCAGAAACCGCACATTCCACATTTTCCGCGTCGGGCAATCTTTAGAAATTTTTAGCACTGGCTTCAAAGAGCCTTTTTTCACTGCTAAGGCAGTTTTTCAAATGCCTCTTATTCATTTTTCACACTTTGTACTGCACAAAAACCGCAAGAATAGGTATTTAATTAATTTTTATGAAAGAATACAAATTCCACGCCTCTACTCGTTAAATGTCGCGTTTTTTTTTACTTTCTGCTCGTTCTTCTTCTTTTGGTAAGAAATGTCAAAAGAAAGAGGAACAAAAGAAAAATTCATGCAAGTGTGGTGATGTAAAAAATTCTGTTAATGTATTGGAGTTCCCGTCAGCTCTGTCTAGCAGGGTTAGCTTTTTGACATAACTTCATATAGAATATCTGTCAGGCTCAACCAAATTTAAGTACCTACTTAGCTTTGTCTCTTAACATGCACTTATGCATTTTATACTAAGTTTCCATTGGTTTTAAAATTTTCACTTTATTTAGATTGAAATTGACTTCGATTTTCTTTACCCAGTGAAGCAAGACTCTGCGCTCTAAGTGGGACCACTTTAAAAGGGATATTGTACGCTTTTATGCAATAAACATAAATAATGACAATTGTAAGCAGTTATTTCCTTTGGCAAAATCATTGACAAATACTATGTACATAAATATGTTAAATACCCATCTAATGGAAATTTTTGTTAGATTCCCAGGATTACTTAATTTCAATATTGCTCATATCGGTATTACAAACATCTTCCAGGTTTAAAAATAATTCGGGAAAACGCTCTAAAAAGATCACAATAATCGACGCACAGGAAAGTTTTGTTTTGCATATTGAGTCCATAAATGAATATCAACTAAAAATTTACGAAATTGTTCGTAAATATTATTCATGCCATTTGACACTACAACCTTTCTTAATTGTAGTTGGATCTGTCAATGATCTAAAACGATTTTTCATATATTTTGATTTTACTTTATACAAATTTTCCACATTTCTCGAGAGCTTGGATGTTTCCTTTATAATATTGCAAGTTTTTTCCTTGGCATATCCCGAGGGATGTGAATTAGTTTGGATTTTTATTCAGAAATACTTTTTTGACATAACTACCAAATTCGACTGCAAGTCTTCGAATGTGGTGTCCCTAATAAACTTTTTAAAAAATACTTAAACTTTCAATATGTTTATCTGTTTTCAATGCTTTAAAATATTTCCTGAATCAACTATTTTGATTCGTCACTTTAAATTCGATCATTTGCTGAAAACGAAGTTTCTTGAGATAAAGTGTGCCCAACACAATTGTGATCAAACATTTACAAGTTTTCAAAGACACTTAAACAATCAACACAATGTTTCTAATAATGGTATTAGTAACAGTATATCTACTACTTACAGCTCAACAAATTATTCCGAATCAATCAATGGCAAGAATAATAATACTTTCATTCCCACAACTATTAATTATAAGTCAGCAGATTACACTATAGCACATAACATAGACAGAAATGTATCACAAGATAACAATGCGTTTAATTTAGTTAGTCATTTGAAGAAGAAATCACTATATTTATGTTTAGGTTTACATCAAAACAATTGTATGACGAGAAAAAATGTTATTGAAGTGCAAAAAATGGTTACAGATTTATTTAAATGTATAAAAGAAGCAATTGAAAATCTAATTAATATACATATATTTAACGAAATTCAAGACGATTTAAAATGCATACTAAATTTTTGTAACGACCCTTTTGAAGATATAAAATCTGAATACAGATTGTTTCAGATATTGAAAAGCTTAGACCTTTACGAGGAGTCCAAATCAATAACACTTAAGATATCTATTTCAAGAGTGACGGAACAGGGTAATCCGACCTTGGGCCCTAAACATTTTGATATTCATATCCTTCCGTTGTTATTCAGATTTAAAAAGTTGTTTGAGATTCCGGCTCTTTTGAAATTAGCAATCGAAAATACCCAGAATAGTATAAAAGAAACTCTTATTAAAAATTTTACAAGTGGGGATATTTACAAAATGAAGAGTCAAATGTATAAAGATGATCATAACCTACATTCTTTACTTTGACGACTTTCAAATGAACAACCCCCTTTGAAGTCACACCTTTTCAATTTGTGGTTGTTATGTTTCGTTTCCTACTTTACCACAACGATTTTAATCAAAGCTGATCTATATATTCTATGCTGCATTTATAAGCACTTCAAATTTAAAGATCATTGGGAACAAAATGTATTTTTTCATTTTATAGATGAACTAAAGCTACTAGAAGATTGTGTTAATATAAATACAAGAAGTGAAATATATAGAGTTTGGTTTATTCTGGGTGTGTTAATCGGAGATAATTTAGCAGTGAATTCTATTCTTGGATTTGTCCAATCATTTAACTCCAAAAGATATTGCCGTGTATGCAGCAGGATGAAGGAACAAACGAAATGTGATACATCTGAATGCATAGATTTTTTAAGGACTAAAGAAAGTTATGCAATCGACTTATTGCAGAATAACTTTCAATTGACAGGAATTAAAGAAGAATGTATATTTCAATTTTACCATGTTACACAAAACTTCTGCTTTGGTATAATGCATGATATGTATGAATGTGTATGTACCTACGATGTATGCAACATTTTATTGGGGTTAATCGAAGAGAACGTTGTTGCTTTG
Source organism: Eurosta solidaginis (assembly GCF_040869045.1). Classification (NCBI taxonomy): domain Eukaryota; kingdom Metazoa; phylum Arthropoda; class Insecta; order Diptera; family Tephritidae; genus Eurosta; species Eurosta solidaginis. The sequence goes on from NW_027136967.1 coordinate 450,758, forward strand.
AACGCGATAAATCATTTATCATTTCATCATCATTTATTGCAAAAATAGTATTAGTACAATAAGATCTAGGATCTTTTATAGTACAACAAAAAGATAAATCGCAATGTAAAAAAGAACAAAAGTCATAACAGAGGGTCATGTAGGTTAAACAATCACATCAAACATAGAGAATTATCGTAATTTACTAGTACCTAAAATAAACAAATAATTAAATTCAATAACAAAACATTGTATACACTCATACATATTGATGGCGAAAACTCAAGAAGTATAATGGTTTCAACTAAAATGAGCATAAAGAACATTTTTATACTCAGTTGAGCAGAGCTCACAGAGTATATTAACTTTGATTGGATAACGGTTGGTTGTACAGGTATAAAGGAATCGAGATAGATATAGACTTCCATATATCAAAATCATCAGTATCGAAAAAAAATTTGATTGAGCCATGTCCGTCCGTCCGTCCGTCTGTCCGTTAACACGATAACTTGAGTAACTTTTGAGGTATCTTGATGAAATTTGGTATGTAGATTCCTGGGCACTCATCTCAGATCGCTATTTAAAATGAACGATATCGGACTATAACCACGCCCACTTTTTCGATATCGAAAATTTGGAAAAACCGAATAAATGCGATAATTCATTGCCAAAGGCGGTTAAAGCGATGAAACTTGGTAGATGGGTTGAAGTTATGACGCAGAATAGAAAATTAGTAATATTTTGGACAATGGGCGTGGCACCGCCCACTTTTACAAGAAGGTAATTTAAAAGTTTTGCAAGCTGTAATTTGGCAGTCGTTGAAGATATCATGATGAAATTTGGCAGGAACGTTACTACTATTACTATATATGTTCTAAATAAAAATTAGCAAAATTGGATGAAGAACACGCCCACTTTTTAAAAAAAAATTTTTTTTAATTCAAATTTTAACAAAAAATTTAATATCTTTACTGTATATAAGTAAATTAAGTCAAAATTCAACTCCAGTAATGATATGATGCAACAAAATACAAAAATAAAAAAAAATTTCAAAATGGGCGTGGCTCCGCCCATTTTCATTTAGTTTGTCTAGAATACTTTTAATGCCATAAGTCGAACAAAAATTTACCAATCCTTCTCAAATTTGGTAGGGCATAGATTCTATGACGGTAACTGTTCTCTGTGAAAATGGGCGAAAGCGGTGGAAGCCACGCCCAGTTTTTATACACAGTCCACCGTCTGTCCTTCCGCTCGGCCGTTAACACAATAACTTGAGCAAAAATCGATATATCTTTACTAAATTTAGCCCACGTACTTATCTGAACTCACTTTATCTTGGTATAAAAAATGGCCGAAATCCGACCATAACCACGCCCACTTTATCGATATCGAAAATTACGAAAAATGAAAAAAATGCCATAATTCTATACCAAATACGAAAAAAGGGATGAAACATTGTAAATGGATTGGTTTATTGACGCAAAATATAACTTTGGAAAAAACTTTGTAAAATGGGTGTGACACATACCATATTAAGTAGAAGAAAATGAAAAAGTTCGACAAGGCGAAATCAACAGCGCTTGGAATCTTGGCAGGAATACTGTTAGTGGTATTGCATATAAATAAATTAGCAGTACCCGACAGATGATTTTCTGGATCACCTGGTCCACATTTTGGTCGATATCGCGAGAACGCCTTCACATATACATCTAAGGGCCACTCGCTTTTAAAACCCTCATTAATACCTTTAATTTGATATCCATATCGTACAAACACATTCTAGAGTCACCCCTGGCCCACCCTAATGGCGATATCTCGAAAAGGCGTCCACCTATAGACCTAATGCCCACTCCCTCTTAAAATGATCAGTAACACCTTTCGTTTGATACCCATATCGTACAAACATTCTAGAGTCACCCCTGGCCCACCCTAATGGCGATATCTCGAAAAGGCGTCCACCTATAGACCTAATGTCCACTCCCTCTTAAAATGCTCAGTAACATCTTTCGTTTGATATCCATATCGTACAAACATTCTAGAGTCACCCCTGGCCCACCCTAATGGCGATATCTCGAAAAGGCGTCCACCTATAGACCTAATGCCCACTCCCTCCTAAAATGCTCAGTAATACCTTTCGTTTGATACCCATATCGTAAAAACATTCTAGAGTCACCCCTGGCCCACCCTAATGGCGATATCTCGAAAAGGCGTCCACCTATATACCTAATGCCCACTCCCTCTTAAAATGCTCAGTAACACCTTTCGTTTGATACCCATATCGTACAAACATTCTAGAGTCACCCTTGGTCCACCTTTATGGCGATATCTCGAAAAGGAGTCCACCTATAGAACTAAGGATTACTCCCTTTTAAAATACTCATTACCACCTTTCATTTGATACCCATATCGTACAAACACATTCTAGAGTCACCCTGGCCCACCCTAATGGCGATATCTCGAAAAGGCGTCCACCTATAGACCTAATGCCCACTCCCTCTTAAAATGCTCAGTAACACCTTTCGTTTGATACCCATATCGTACAAACATTCTAGAGTCATCCCTGACCAACCTTAATGGCGATATCTCGAAAAGGCGTCCACCTATAGACCTAATGCCCACTCCCTCTTAAAATGCTCAGTAACACCTTTCATTTGATTCCCATATCGTAAAAACACATTCTAGAGACACCCCTGGTCCACCTTTATGGCGATATCTCGAAACGGCGTCCACCTATAGACCTAATGCCCACTCCCTCTTAAAATGCTCAGTAACACCTTTCGTTTGATATCCATATCGTACAAACATTCTAGAGTCACCCTTGGTCCACCTTTATGGCGATATCCCGAAAAGGAGTCCACCTATAGAACTAAGGATTACTCCCTTTTAAAATACTCATTACCACCTTTCATTTGATACCCATATCGTACAAACACATTCTAGAGTCACCCCTGGCCCACCCTAATGACGATATCTCGAAAAGGCGTCCACCTATAGACCTCATGCCCACTCCCTCTTAAAATGCTCAGTAACACCTTTCGTTTGATACCCATATCGTACAAACACATTCTAGAGTCACCCCTGGCCAACCCTAATGGCGATATCTCGAAAAGGCGTCCACCTATTGAACTAAGGATCACTCCTTTTCAAAATACTCATTAACAGCTTTCAACGGCGATATCTCGAAAAGGCGTCCACCTATAGACCTAATGCCCACTCCCTCCTAAAATGCTCAGTAACACCTTTCGTTTGATACCCATATCGTACAAACATTCTAGAGTCACCCTTGGTCCACCTTTATGGCGATATCCCGAAAAGGAGTCCACCTATAGAACTAAGGATTACTCCCTTTTAAAATACTCATTACCACCTTTCATTTGATACCCATATCGTACAAACACATTCTAGAGTCACCCTGGCCCACCCTAATGACGATATCTCGAAAAGGCGTCCACCTATAGACCTAATGCCCACTCCCTCTTAAAATGCTCAGTAACACCTTTCGTTTGATACCCATATCGTACAAACATTCTAGAGTCACCCCTGACCCACCCTAATGGCGATATCTCGAAAAGTGTCCACCTATAGACCTAATGCCCACTCCCTCTTAAAATGCTCAGTAACACCTTTCATTTGATTCCCATATCGTACAAACACATTCTAGAGACACCCCTGGTCCACCTTTATGGCGATATCTCGAAACGGCGTCCACCTATAGACCTAATGCCCACTCCCTCTTAAAATGCTCAGTAACACCTTTCGTTTGATACCCATATCGTACAAACATTCTAGAGTCACCCTTGGTCCACCTTTATGGCGATATCTCGAAAAGGAGTCCATCTATAGAACTAAGGATTACTCCCTTTTAAAATACTCATTACCACCTTTCATTTGATACCCATATCGTACAAACACATTCTAGAGTCACCCCTGGCCCACCCTAATGACGATATCTCGAAAAGGCGTCCACCTATAGACCTCATGCCCACTCCCTCTTAAAATGCTCAGTAACACCTTTCGTTTGATACCCATATCGTACAAACACATTCTAGAGTCACCCCTGGCCCACCCTAATGGCGATATCTCGAAAAGGCGTCCACCTATTGAACTAAGGATCACTCCTTTTCAAAATACTCATTAACAGCTTTCATTTGATACCCATATCGTACAAACATATTCTAGAGTCACCCCTGGTCCACCTTTATGGCGATTTCTCGAAAAGTCGTTCACCTATAGACCTAAAGCCCATTCCCTTTTAAAATACTCATTACCACCTTTCATTTGATATCCATATCGTACAAACACATTCTAGAGTCACCCTTGGTCCACCTTTATGGCGATATCTCGAAAAGGAGTCCACCTATAGAACTAAGGATTACTCCCTTTTAAAATACTCATTACCACCTTTCATTTGATACCCATATCGTACAAACACATTCTAGAGTCACCCTGGCCCACCCTAATGGCGATATCTCGAAAAGGCGTCCACCTATAGACCTAACGCCCACTCCCTCTTAAAATGCTCAGTAGCACCTTTCGTTTGATACCCATATCGTACAAACATTCTAGAGTCACCCCTGACCCACCCTAATGGCGATATCTCGAAAAGGCGTCCACCTATATACCTAATGCCCACTCCCTCTTAAAATGCTCAGTAACACCTTTCGTTTGATACCCATATCGTACAAACATTCTAGAGTCACCCTTGGTCCACCTTTATGGCGATATCTCGAAAAGGAGTCCACCTATAGAACTAAGGATTACTCCCTTTTAAAATACTCATTACCACCTTTCATTTGATACCCATATCGTACAAACACATTCTAGAGTCACCCCTGGCCCACCCTATTGACGATATCTCGAAAAGGCGTCCACCTATAGACCTCATGCCCACTCCCTCTTAAAATGCTCAGTAACACCTTTCGTTTGATACCCATATCGTACAAACACATTCTAGAGTCACCCCTGGCCCACCCTAATGGCGATATCTCGAAAAGGCGTCCACCTATAGACCTAATGCCCACTCCCTCTTAAAATGCTCAGTAACACCTTTCATTTGATTCCCATATCGTACAAACACATTCTAGAGACACCCCTGGTCCACCGTTATGGCGATATCTCGAAACGGCGTCGACCTATTGAACTAAGGATCACTCCTTTTCAAAATACTCATTAACAGCTTTCATTTGATACCCATATCGTACAAACATATTCTAGAGTCACCCCTGGTCCACCTTTATGGCGATTTCTCGAGAAAGGCGTTCACCTATAGAACTAAAGCCCATTCCCTTTTAAAATACTCATTACCACCTTTCATTTGATACCCATATCGTACAAACACATTCTAGAGTCAGCCCTGGTCCACCTTTATGGCGATATCCCTAAATGCCGTCCATCCATAGAACTATGGCCTACTCTCTCTTAAAATACTCTTTAATACCTTCCATTTGATACACATGTCATACAACCACATTCCACGGTTACCCTAGGTTCATTTTCCTACATGGTGATTTTCCTTATTTTGTCTCCATAGCTCTCAACTGAGTATGTAATGTTCGGTTACACCCGAACTTAGCCTTCCTTACTTGTTAAAGTTGCTTTTATTTAGACTACTACGTACGGATACTGGAATAGAGTTCCAGGCGAATGGCATTGACAAAGAATAGCCGTCCAGATGTTAGATAGTTATAAGTTGGTACTATTAGGTCGTTGATTCGAGCAGACCTGGGGAATATTAGCTTATCATATAGGTAACTAGGCTTCTTATACATGATAAGTTGACAAAGGAAAATGCTGTTCCTAGCTTTCAGATATTCGAAGATTTCGCAGCCCAGTAGACGCGCTCTCCAGCTGGATATATGATCAAATCTGGCTAAGCCGAATACATAACGTGTAACATGATTAAATGCTACATCAATTTTATGAGCAGACTGGGAGCTCAGTTTACTGTACACTAGCTCAGAGTAGCAAATGATCGGCATAATCAATTGAATTGCAAGTTTTCTTCTAACATTGACCGGAGTATAAATAGCAGACATTCGTAAGTTTCTTAAGATATAGTATACTTTCTTAACCACCGAATTTACATGATCATCACAGGACAACGTCGTGTTAATAACAAAACCAAGATTAGTCACTTTTTAAACGAGTTTGAGACATTTACTGGCAACGCGCAAGGGCGGAATACTTCAGAAACTTATTCGTTTTTTAGATATAGGCAACACGTATGATTTCTCACTGTTCATGCATAAGTCATTTTTCCTAGCCCAGTCAAATATGGATGTTAAGTCATTATTCAATCTTGAGCATAAATCGTTTGTCCCCTCATGATTTCCCGACAAATATAGTTGGACATCATCAGCATATGCATGCATATGAGCATGCTGGCATGCATTAAATATGTCATTAATAAAAATACTAAAAAGTACCAAGATAGAGCCTTGGGGTACCCCTGCCAATAGTGGTTTTAGACCCGTCAGATAACTTCGCATGAGCCGCACTGCAGAGTCATCAAAACCAAAATAATTTTTTAATTTTGAGCACAGCAGGTCATGGTTCACAGAGTCGAAGGCTTTTGAGAAGTCAAGCAGGTATAATAAATTCAACTGGTTTTTGTCAAAGGGTGCCCTGACGTCGTCTAAAATTTTTATGATAGCCGTGGAGCAACTGTGCTTTGATCGGAAGCTTGACTGGAATGGCAATCGCAGACTATGTTTGCAAACATGGTCTTGAAATAATAGAAAAAAGTACTTTCAGTTTGGGAAAACCGAGCTCGGAAATGATTCTCCAGCTTTGGATTATCTAAAGCTAAACAAATTTAATTTGAAAAATTACGGCAAGTGAGGCCAAATGTTTTACCCACTTTTTACCTTTAATGATTGGCGCGTTGGCGATGGCGAGTACCGAAGAAGATTTAATGATGAGCTGTACGAGCTATACGCAGACATCAACATAGTCCAGCGAATTAAAACGTAGCGGCTGCGCTGGCTAGGCCATGTTATGCGAATGAAAGATGATGCTCCGGCAAAGAAAGTGTTTCTATCGGAACCCGCCTATGGAAGCAGAGGTAGAGGGCGGCCCAACTCCGTTGGAAGGACCAGGTGGAAAACGATTTAAAATCCCTTGGCGTCACCAATTGGCGCCGGTTGGCGGAGCGAAGGAGCGACTGGCGCGCCTTGTTGGACGGCCATAACAGTTTAGACGGTAAGCGCCAATTAAGTAAGTAAGTAAGATTGGCGACATTGTTCCAATTGGGAACAAGCATTGGAAGTTACTTACACTATTATTGGAAATTTTAGATTTTTTAAGTAAATCAACATATTTGCCTCAGGAACTACACAAATTACAAAATCTTGTAAAAGAACACCATTTACTGTATATTAAATTATATGGATCGCTAAAACACAAACATCATTTTCTCATTCACTATTCGACAGCTATTCAAAGATGTGGTCCTCTTAAATACTTGTGGGGAAAACATAAAGAAGCAAACACATATTTAGGTAATACCACATCGAGACTGAATTCTTCTTATACATTAACTGTTAAATCTGGATTACAATTTGCCAAATTTTACTAGACCATGAGAGCGGTGTGGAAAACGAAATCGAATATAATTTCGTTAAATGTATAAATTTAATAAAGACAGACTATTTTTCTAAAATTGTTCACAATGAAAGTATTGACTATAAAAATTGTCTAATATTGGACGAAGTTGTTTACAGATGCACAAAATATAAAGCAAACAATTATTTAGCTTCCCAAAGGGATGTATTTAAACTTCATATAATACATAACCTTTTACGTCAAAACGATAATTTATACGCATTATGTTACCAATACTTTTAAACAAATTTTGTAAGCATTTTCAATCATTCGAAGTTGGCAGTAAAATTGATGAAATTCATATCATTGAAATAACCAATTTTTTAAGTAAACCATTGCACCTGTATTCTATAAATAACGGCAATACTTATTGTAGAGTTAAGTATGTTTGATTATTTATTTATTATACCGTTTTGTTTAATTGCTTTTCCTTTTATACAAATTTTGAAGTACGTACCACATTTTTATAAAAAATTAACGAAAAAAATATCACTGCCTGGACAGTTGTCAAAGTTACTTATTTACGAATGTATATATATATAGTTCTTACATTACAAGTTTTTTTAAATTAAAATAAAAAAGAGTTGAAAAAAAACTTCTTTTTTTTACTTGTGGAAATTATTATATGGGCGAATCCTGTGACACAGGACTTGCCCATATA